>NC_134828.1:26379979-26437779 GCF_004210375.1 Tachypleus tridentatus | reverse complement strand
TGCGTGGGGTTTTTCCTATATTTTAATTTGGTTTGTTTGAGGCAATGAAGTGAGGTGGGACAGTGTGAAAATGTCGAAGGAGGCTGGTTTATTTTTTATATATAAGGCCTAATGAGCTTTAAAGAGGTCAAGTAGGTCATTAGCAGGTGTAGTTTTGGATGAGTTAGGTTAGATCAGCAGTCGTATTATGTCAGTTGGTAAACACTTGCACAGAAAGTGGGTTTTACCATTTCTGACCTACATCTGTTTTGCAAGAAAATGTCTAGCGATCACAGCTGTTCTGATTTTGAATAAAATTTGTTTTTTCGTAAATTTACTTATTGCGTTTTTGTGTTAACATGCTGTAATTATAAAGTTTTATTTTGCAGATATATAAACAAGCACACAGTTACACTGTAGCTGGTTTTACAGCACATCAAAATTCCACTCTTGTTTGTTTTTTTTATCTTACTCTGTATTATGCATTGTTAATTGTTTCTGTATTCCTAGTTTTAGGTTGGTTGAGGTGTGTAAGAAAATCACTGATTAAATTACCCATGTGGATACTAAACTTTAGCAATGAATAGAAGGTAATTAACAATATTTATTTAAAAGATTGATATAAATCAATATATTTCAAGACTGCTGGTATGGGTATTAACACTTTTACTAATAAAGCAGAGAAAAATGTTTCTACCTTCTTAGGTCATCTTCAGGTTGACCTGATATAAATCAAGTTTTACAAACACTTATGAATACTTTGTGCATCTCTGGTGTCAAACTGGCTTTTTTTTGTCATGGTTTTATGTTATGATGATGCTTACAAATAAGTTACTTTAATTTTTTTTATCGAATATAATAAAGTTTGAAAATCTCGCATGATTTTGTTGTTCAGAGGTTTAAGTACTGCCTGTAATAGTTGCCATACAACAAGTGTTTTATGTTCTTAGCAAATTTTTTTTTCCTGCGGTCTTTTGATGTAGTGAAGTTAGAACTTAATGAACTTTCAAAATCTGATAATGTTTAAGATTACTAAAGTGTTTCTTATACATGCCAGATAGCTTCTAAAGTATACACAACACTAACGCTGCAACAACCAACCAGGCTTGAAATATTTTAAATGTCATATACCTAAACCAATTCTACTTATTAAATAAAATGTTTATCATTGTATCTAAAGTGATTTTTTACAGGATTGTCTGATATAAGGAGGAATAAATTTTTCTTCCAGAATTCGCCCTCAGGTTCCACGGGAGATTATTGACATGTGCCATGTCTGTACTACCGTGACTTCTGGTGAACCTCAGGTCTGGCTGGGAAAGGATAAGGCTTTTACATTCGATCATGTTTTTGACATGCCAAGTTTGCAGGAAGAAGTATATTACACTTGTGTAAAGGATCTTATAGATGGGTGAGTAGGGTGTGCAGAACACTTGTACAGAGAACTTAGTGAGTTTATAAATTACATTACTTCAGTGTTCGAGTTTATAAATTACATTACTTCAGTGTTAATTCAGAAATTTTCATCCATTTATCAGTAATGAATTTTAGGCTACTAAAGCTCAGAACTTAATCAGTATTAACTTCTGGTCAAAAAAAGTTGTCCAAATAGGACCCCAACTAGAGATTAACCTAATGAACTTAGCTTGCTTTAAGAATACATGGTTTAATTACCAGTACCAATATTGCTAGTGGTATTGTCAACAGGAATTCAAATAACGTCTCTTGAGGTTTGTGCAGGTTAGGATATCAGGGTTGTTCCTAAATTGAAATACAGTGGTACCTTGGTTCTTGAACGACTCCCTTCTCGAACAATTTGGTTTTCAAATATATTGTTTGAGAAAAAAATGTCTCAGTTGTTGAACATAAACTCGGTTCCTGAACCAAGCTGCCGTGGCCAGAACCCCCGAAATAACCAGACTGATGACCCAAATGACCCTTCAACCATTTTCGGCCCATGCCAAGCTTGCCCAAAACATTTTACCCACACCTATCCCTCAGTCCACACACCTGCTAAAATCTGCTGTGAACGTTCTCTTTTTTTTTTTTCTAAATATTCTGATTAAGTAAGCCACCACGGGGTCAAAGAAGGATAATGAAAGCAGCAAACCAAAAATAAAAGTTGTTAGAGCCACAATAGAGGTGAAAAAAGATCTCATAGCGAAGTATGAGAGTGGTGTTCTCGCGTCTGACCTTGCTAGACAGTTTGGTATGACAAAGTCTACAGTCTGCACCAAACTGAAAAATTGAGGTCATCAAAGGAGCTGATGTTGCAAAAGGAGTGACACTGTGTACAAAACAAAGATCACAAACAATGGAAGAGGTAGAAAAACTGTTGTTGATTTGGGTAAATGAAAAACAGTTAGCTGGTAATAGCATTTCTGAGACCATCATTTGTGAGAAAGCAAAGCAGTTGCATGCTAACCTCCTGAAAAACACCCCTGGAACGGGTGCTGATACAAGTGGTGCCTTTAAGGCTAGTAGGGGGTGGTTTGAAAAATTTAGGAAGAGAAGTGGCATACATAGTGTAGTGAGACATTAGGAGGGTGCCAGTTCTAACAAAGATGTTGCTGATAAATTTGTTAGGGAATTTAAGGACTATGTAGAACCTGAGGGTTTTATTCCCCAACAAGTGTTCAACTGTGATAAGATAGGCCTCTTTTGGAAGAAAATGCCAAAGCGGACCTACATCACCAAGGAGAAGTCGCTGCTAGGATACAAGCCAATGTAGGACAGGCTAACTATTGTTATGTAGTAATGCAAGTGGGGACTTAAAACTTAAGCCTTTGTTTGTGTACCATTTTGAGAACCCAACAGTTTTTAAGAAAAATAATATCCTGAAAAGCAAACTAAATGTCATGTGTAGGGCTAATAGTAAAGCATGGGTAACCAGCCAATTTTTTATGGAGTGGGTCCATGAAGTGTTTGCCCCAAGTGTAAAGAATTACCTCACAGAAAAACAGTTGCCACTCAAGGCCCTTCTTGTGATGGACAGTGCACCTGCTCATCCAACAAACTTGGAGGACAGGTTGGTGGAGGAGTACAGTTTTATTACGGTGAAGCTCTTGTCCCTAACACGACTCCTCTCATTCAGCCCATGGACCAGCAGGTCATATCGAACTTTAAGAAACTCTACACCAAAGCACTGTTTCAAAGGTGCTTTGAAGTGACCTCTGATACAGAGTTAACCCTCAGAGAGTTCTGGAAAAATCACTTTAATATCCTCCATTACTTGAGGATCATAGACAAAGCCTGGAGGGAAGTGTCTTTGAGGACCATGAACTCAGCCTGGAAGAAATTGTAGCCAGACTCAGTAGCAGATAGAGACTTTGAGGCTGAGTCTGTTGTCGAGGATATTGTCTCACTAGGCAAGTGTATGGGCTTGAATGTGAGTAGTGATGATGTGGAGGAGTTGGTGGAAGACCACAACACTGAGTTCACCACAGAAGAACTCCAAGACCTTCAGAAGGAGCAACAGAAGGCAACTGAGGAAGTGTTTTCAGGTGAAGAGGAGGGAAGGGAGGATGTTCCTAGTTCACTAATCAAGGAAATGTGTGGAAAAATTTCACCCTTACAAAGCTGTAGCAAACCACAGCATAAACCTTTTCAATGACAGTGTCATGTCTTACTTCAGAAGCATTTTAAAATGCAGGCAGAAACAAACCTCATTAGACAAGTTTTTAGTGAGAAACAAGTCCAGTGAGTCTCAAGCAGGTTGTAGCAGTGCAAAGAGACAGAAAAGAGAAAGAACCCCAGAAGGAGAGTTATCTGACATTTTTATGGAAGGTGACTCCCCTTCCAAACAATAATAACCCTCCTACTCTCCACGTTCCTCACCACCTTTCACTTATGCAATCAGCTCTCCTCAGCACAGGTAAAGTGAAGTTAAATTTTCATTTATTTTTTATTGTGTTTATAGTTTTTGTGGTTGACATGTAAGTATTATTATACAGGTATAAATAAGCAATATTTTTACTTAAAATGCTTCATAATGCATAATGATTGGAGGTCTGTAACTGATTAATTTAATTTACAGTATTTCTTATGGGAAAAATTGATTCTGTTTTCAAACAGCCTTCTGGAACAGATTAAGTTCGAGAACCGAGGTACAACTGTACTAAACTAACTATGCAAAGTAATATTTATACTAAAAATATACAAAGAAAAAGAGAAATAACAATAATTAGTTATGTATTAAACAAGTGTAGAATACAAATTACATACAGAACACAAAACTAGTCACTTATTTTCTGTCCGTTGGGGAAAAAAAAATCACATCAACATAAACAGATCAATATCTAGAACACGTGTGTAACAAATTTATCTGACTGCATGATTTTCTGATATTAATCAATGTAATTTGTTTTTGTGCCATAAACGGATGACCTACTTTAGCTTACATTTTTTAAATATCTTATACAAAACACTATGTAGCTAGTAAGTTTATAAATTGGTTTGTGTTCTTTCACAGTAAACAAATCTGTAACACATTTTATATTCTTCCAGATGCTTTGATGGATATAATGCAACTGTCTTTGCCTATGGCCAGGTAAGCACTACTAGAATAATCAGCAATCATATATAGGTGTTTAACAGTTGTATTAAACAAGTTAGAGCACAGCCAGGATATTGGTATACAAACAAGGTAATGAGGCATTTATTGTAGTTTTAATAGAATGGCTGAATAATAAAACATTCCATGTCTGAGTCTGTGTTGAAAACAAGTTAAAGAATTACAAGATAAAATAACAAATATTACATACTGTTTGTTGATATATTCTACATTTAAATATCAAACAAATAAGCAATTAATGATCAAACATATTCATAATCACACTGTACCCATATGCACATGAACAAGTGAGTAAACAGTCAAATGTAACGATACCAATGGGGTTTCTAACACAAAATATTGTAACCTAAGTTAATGTTGGTATGTGAATAATAGGAAGTTGTGCCTAATTTCTTATTTGATATTATATAGTGAACCAACTGTTTAATGATTATTTTGTAGATATCTTAGAAGGGTCATATATAAATCACTATTAAAAGAGGCATAACTGTATTTCTTTGGTTTGCTGATCCAAGCTATGCTGATGAGCCTGGAATTGGTAATAGTGCATTCCATAGCAGAAGGTGTGGTAAATCAAAACTCAAATTAAGTCACTTTGTTGGCATAGCACACTTATTATATGGCAAAACTATTGATGTTAATACGATCTCTTTTGCATAATTTGATTTCTTTTTAAATATTATGATATACATTCATTTATCAGATTCATCTTGCTACCTCATGTTGAATTTGTACTGCAAGTGAAAAGAACCTAGAGGGGTTTCTGAGTACCTTAGTATGTTTTCCAAATACAAAGACTGCTATTACCAACTGTTTAATTGTATTGGAATAAAATAATTCAACAAGAGGATTGGCAACCTCGTATAATTTAATGTAAAGCTAAATATCTGTTTGTGGGTATGAACTAATATTGATTCTTTGTATAATTTCTATTTTATTTTTAATGAAGAAGGGTGAGGAATGGAATATATATTTTGGTAGTAACTATATGTTTGTAAGTGTGTTCTGTTATTGATCCTCTTTGTAAGTGTGTTCTGTTATTGATCCTCTTTGTAAGTGTGTTCTGTTATTGATCCTTTAGACCGGTTCTGGTAAAACTTATACCATGGGGACCGGTTTCAATCTTAGTCTTAATGCTGAGGAAAGAGGAATTATACCACGAGCTGTTGAACACTTGTTCAGAGGAATACATGAACGGCAGAGACAAGCACGTGAAAAGGGAGAACCACCACCAGAGTTTAAAGTGAATGCTCAGTTTATGGAGGTATATTTTCAACTGTTGAGTGAGCTTTTTTTTTTTTTTAAATATGTAAATAGATTTTACCAAAATGTTGTTTCTTTTAATAGAGGTGAAGTGTATTGTATAGAATGTTTAAACATTGGCAATTGTTAAAAGCTGTTCAGTTGTAAGAACCATGAGTGAAAGCAAAGGAGAATGTTATGTCACACGCACTACATCTTCCATATCCAGTACTGATGAGACTTTTTACCCAGTATCAGGGTTCTTTAGGCTGTCTGCAGTATAACGGACATGGTGGTCTACAGGATGTCAACCACGCAACATTTGCTTTATCTGGTGCCAATGAGGCCTTTCAAAATGCACCATGACTCATCAGGTTGCTTAGACAGAACAGACATGTTGCCAGCTGCACAAAATATAATACAACAAAGGAATAATGAAGTTACTATATATATATTTTTTAACAGAAACATTTATTTTCAAGCTCTTATTTGCACAAAAAATATTGTTTTTCTGAAGTCATGCATTTTTTAGCAGTTAAAGATTCTCTCTAAGCTTTGCTCTCACACGGCATCAATAGTTCCTGAAATTCTTACTTTCACCTAGAAATATTTTAATCTCAAAATGCACTCTCCTAGCAACATTTTGGAAACAAACACTTCCAGGAACATTTCATAAAATTATTCTCTTTTAGCAACATTTTCTAAGGTCCTTTTTTTAGGAACTGCTTTGTAAATGTTTTGTCTCCAATACATTTGAAAAATATGTTCAAATGACATGGTTAAATATCATGTTAAAGCTTTGTTTTATTTTCTAGTTATCCTTTTATAATTTACCAACATTTTAACCTTCTAAATCTTTATTTTTATACAAAATAATTTGAAAACTTGGCAAAAACTGTTTTTTTTTTTATTTCAAACACCTATTCCTATGAAGTGGTGTTTTCATCTAACAACATTTAAAATTTTCTTTAATTCAAGTTAATTTTAAAATATTTTAAGTCCAAAACTCTGCTTGAAAAGTTCCTGATGTTTTCTGAGTAAAATGAATATCTGTGTAGCAGTGTATTACAGTCATAAATCATTTACTTTTTAACTTGTTGATGTTTTACTTGCTATAGCTGTATAATGAGGAAATCATTGACTTGTTGGATCCAGCAAAAGAATCGGAAGAAAGAGTAAGTTGGAGTTCATATTAGAAGTACATTTTGAAAACATGAAATCCAGGAATGTGTTCCAGATTAATTGGTGATATGATAATAGATATCTGTAAAAAAAAAAATGTTTATTTAAAGGATTTAAAATGTGTTAACTTTGAATGAAAGCTGAAGTCTTAAAAAAATTCATATTAATTTATTTTGTTTAATGAAACATAAATTAGTGATTCCTTCACTTGTTCAAAGTAACCATTTTTTAATAAAAATGTGACATATTATTGATTAGAATAGTTTTTGTGTGACACTTCTGTAATGTAAGAAAAACATTTAGGGTAAGGGACAGAGCTTTTTAGTTTAACTTTTGTTATCTTTGTTAGTAACCAATTCAAGAATTTATTTGGTAGATTTTCTGAATTAAAGAATGGTCATATAGTGTTAACACTTGTGTGAAATACTTTGGAGCACCTAAAGTTTTCACATGTATTACCTTATAAGCATTTTGTTTTTCCTGTAGGTAAAAAAGTCTCAGATCAAAATACATGAAGATTCTAAAGGAGATATTTACACAGTTGGAGTAACCACTCGTAATGTTTCCTCCACAGAAGAGGTGTGTAAAATATTATGTTGTTATTGTAAATTATTTGTCATTTATGTTTTTTCAAGAAGCAAGATGTGTGTTGATTTTTTGTTATTGTTCCAATACATATTAAATTCTTTATTGTCATTTTTATTCTATCTTTGAAGTAATAACAGATAAAACTACGTGTAAGCTTTTACAAAAATAAATGAAAATATCATTTAGTTATCAAATGGTTATATATAAAATTTATAGTTTAACATTCTCTCCCAAAATTCCATAAATATTTATAACTATTTACTCATGATGACAACAGTTTTATTTAGTTAATGTTTTAATATGCTCAACTAATACCACTCTTAGTTAATTGTCTAAAAGACCAATAATGATGAATCAACAATTGTTTTCAACTTAAAAGGGTTAATATTATCTAAAGCTGACTTAAAATTAAATTTGTAAAATCCTTGTTTAAATTTTACAGAAACTTCCTAGAATGAAAGTACAATACCTCTTGAAACAACAGAATGCTTCATATTTTACGTTTGTTTCTAATTATGCATTTCTTACATCCTGAGCATCTTGAACTTTCTCGTTATCATCCGTTTCTTCATTCTGCTGTTTTATCATCAACTACTACATTTCCTTTTCCTTTAAAAATACCAAAAACCTTTCTTTATTAAATAAAAATTTGTATACTGTATAACTATATATAAGCCTACTGTAATGAACTGAAAAAAACAGTTAATAGTTTACAGAATCAAGGTAGTCAAAACTGTTGAAAAAAATACTTGAAAATCAGATAAGAGACCATTTCAGAAACAATGGATGTAGTGTGTGAAGATAATGATTTATGATTATTTTTTTTCCTTAGACTCTGCAATGTTTGAAAAATGGAGCCTTATCCAGAACCACAGCAAGCACGAATATGAATGCTCAATCATCTCGCTCACATGCAATTTTTACATTACACATTAAACAGCAACGAGTGATCTTCATGGAGGTAATAATTCATCAGTATATAAAAAAAAAAAAAAATCTAACAAAATCATATTACCATAGTGCTTAAAATATATTCTTGTATGGTGTTTTGGGACCATGCAATAAAAAAGAATGTCCATCAACTTAATAAAATGACAGCTTTTTTTTTTTCTTGTACATATTCTGACACACAATGTTTTTAATAGTTCTAAATTTACAATAGAAATTACTATAGTGACATCACTCAGTAATTTCCTGTAGATTGTACAATATATGTCTTAACACTTTTGTTACTTAACTGAGAACACAAACTTAATATTCCAAAACAAAACTATCTAACTGGCTCATTAAATTAATAGTTCATTAGTTTATTTAATGTAACTTACTAGAAGACTTGGAAATCAATACTCAACTATTCTAGATGCATGCTTTATGAAGTTCAAAAGTTTAACCCTTTCGGCGAGGTTGGCGACCTCAGTCAACTTGAAGGCTCAGCGCGGCAGATGATTTTCCTTTATTCCTGTTATTCTTATCTATTGAATTTAACATATATAGTATTGGGTACAATCACTGAATACTTCAGGGACTTTTGTTGAGTTATTGCCGAGATATCATGCTTTTAGTACTGATACCGTAACTAGTTGAAGTATCAAACATATATATTCAGCGGCATGCCAAACATTAAAAGTTGTTATTCAGTGCCGAAAGGGTTAAACTTTGAAAAAAAATTACAGACATCAAGCTACTTGCTCACCACCTGATGTCAAATGTCTTTCTGGTCAAACTACAACATGAATAGCTAAATAAAAAGTACTTAGCCTACAATAACATGTAAGTAATAAAGAAGTTATTTCTTAAGTTTAAGTGCTAGACACTGTTGAAAAACATGTTAAATAAGGCATGAAATATTTTCAGTGTGATAATTTATTTATAAGTGAATTATAATAGAACAGTAAGAACTGTGCGTGGGTATTTTGGAAAATATTTTATTGTTTGCAGTGTTATTTAGTCATTTTTTTTCAAATGCCTTAAGGTCCTAGTTATTCTTATTTTTTACAGAAATGCATGATCTAGTGTTCTTCTTTTTTAGTACGTATAAGATAACTTCACAAACTTTGTAAATACTTTATTATAAGTTTAATATGAAGGTCATAAAATTATTTGAAATTATTAAAAAAGCTGATTGTGATAAATTTAGGAAAACTTGAAAGATAGCATTTGTAATCATGATGAGTAAACTGGAATGGATGACAACTAACTGTCTGTTGTAAAAACACAAAAGTAGAGGACCATGTTCCAAAAGTCTTCCATCTTTCATTTTGCAGATCAGCATATTTAAGAAGTTGCAGGTTTTCTACAGTATCCTGTTGGATTGTGGAGGACGTGTTATGATTGGTTTGTTTATCTCTGGTTCTGACGAGTGGAAAGACTGCATGAGATTTCAACCAATGTTAGCAATAGATTGGTCACCTCTAATTTATTTTGTTGATTCAGAAAAATTCTTTAATTTTTCTTGCTTTCCAAAGTTTCTCTATGTCAGTGATTCTAGTTTTATCCCAGTTTATTTTGTGTTCCATTGTCTTGGTGTATTCTGCAGTGGCAGTTTTTTATTGTCACGACGAGTCTTGTGTTGTCTTTGTGTTCTTGTATTCTTTTCCTGAGTCTTCTTCCTGTGCCTTCAATGTACATTTCATTGCAAAAACGTGGAATTTCATAGATGACGTTTTTGTGCTTTTCTATTGGATTTCCACTAGCCATCTACAATAAACATTTTGGTTATGTTTGAGTTTTTCATTGAAAGTTTGCATGTAAGGGTAGGTAAATGGTAATAATAGTGTTCTTTTGATCATTATTTTTTGTTGTGGTCGTCTTCAAAAAGTTTTTGAACTTAGTAGAATGGTTACACCGATATTCTTGACCATATTGTCATGGGGCAAAAGCTATGCCATTGTATTTGTAGACTTGCATTTAAAATATTATTGAACCACTATTTTATGAATTTATGTCAATAAGTTTGATATCAAATTATAAAATATAATTAAAATGTTGGTATTATGTATTAGTTAATTTTCTAATTCAAAAGCAAATAATAAAAGATCACACCAAAATATTCATTTTTTGTGTCATGTAGTATGTTGAATGGAGCATTGGCTCAAATTATGTTATTAATGTCCAAATACAAAGTATATAGTTTTATACAAATTACCAATATTAACAATCTAGAATATAAATAATAAAGTATATACATGTATATATAATGTATTATAAATAAAATGTGACTGTTTTACACTAAAACACAGCTAAGATAGGTCACTTTGTAAAGGCTACTTTTATTTTCTTACATACTGTAACATGAGTGCACATTTGCCAGGTCAGTGCAACTTCTGTAATGTAAGCCAGGCATGAGTGAAGGGTCAGTATATATATATAAATGTATAGATATATGATGTTATAAGATTTGTGTTATTTAGACAAAACATTTTTGGTTTTTGTATTGTGTAGTCATTCAAAAACGAAAATTATAATTTATATTTTTTTTGCTTTTTTTTATGGAGGTCAATCAAAGTAACAGACCACATTTAGTTAGGGTAGAAAATAGTCTAAACTGAAAACAAACATTTCAGACATATTAAGGAGATTTCAGATCACACAAATTTTACTTAAGATTTTTGGAATGAAGAATAGTTTTTTTTAAATAACATGAAAATCATTTCACACTCGTACAATTAACAAAACAGATTCGATATTTTCACAAACAAATGTTTAGTAAATTTACTTTATTAAAAAATCTGATTTTTTTGTGTACAAAAAAAACAACTTGCAATCTTTACTAAAAGTCTACCAAATTTTGTGAACGTACACATACTGCATCAAAAGTTATAGTATAAAAACTTGTATAAATGTTACCAAGCCCATTGCAAAGGAGCTAAAACACACTATGATCTTTCTGCATTCTGTATCCATTAATCGAAATTTCAGTGAAAACCTCAAGTGCATAACTAAGACGTTCAACATAAATGTCTAGTAGAGATATTGAAAAATAATAAAATACATAAATAGCGAGGCCGGCATGACCAGATGGATTAAGGTGTTTGACTCGTGATCCGAGGGTCTCTGGTTTAAATTCCTGTTACAACAAACATGCCCTTTCAGCTATGGGGGCATTATAATGTAATGGTCAATCTCATTATTTGTTGGTAAAAGAGTAGCCTAAGAGTTGGCAGTGGGTGGTGATGTCTAGCTGCCTTACCTCTAGTTTTATACTACTAAATTAGGGACGGCTAGCACAGATAGCCCTCGAGTAGCTTTGCACGAAATTCAAAAACAAACAAACATTATAGTGAAAACCAAATGGAAACCTATTAATAAAAGTACAAAACTTCACCTATGAAATTCCAAGTTCCTACAATGAAAATTACATTGGAACAAAGGAAAGAAGACTTGGGATGTGAACAGAAATAACATAAAAGTATACAAGACTGATGACAATACAAATTTCATCACTTGCAGAACACGTTATGTCAACTGGATGCAAAATAAACTGGGATAAATTTAGAATAGACAGACAAATTTTGGAAAAGAAGAAAAATTTAATCTCTAAATTAATACAATCAGTTCTTCACCAAACAGAGATTCAGGATTAGAGTTAAGTAATCTGTTGCTACCATTGGTTGAAACCTCATGCAATCTTTCCACTAATCAGAACTATGGATAAACAAACCAATCACTGCACGTCTTCCACAATCCACCAGGATACTATAAAGACCTGCAACATTTCACATGTACTGACCTGAAAATAAAAGGTATTACTTTCAAAACATGGTCATTTACATTTGTGTTTTACAACAGACAGTTGCTATGCATTCCAGTTTACCCACCTAAACAATCTATCATTTGAAATGGTGTTATTATTGGTAGACTAATGTGCTGTCATCAACTGAAATTATCTACTAAACATATGATGATTCATTAATCTGATTGTATAACACTTTACAAGAAATATAATTTTGTTGTAATAGTTAATTATTATGTTAAGATATTCAAATGAAATACTGTAAGATGACTAACATTATTGAAGAGATGCTAGTTGAATTTGATTGTGGCAAAATTAGCAGAAGATAACATAAAGAAAACAAATTGAACAAATTTTCTGTAAAATGTTAGTTTTTTGAGGTATTTAGTTAACAATTTCAGTAAAAGTAATGGTTAATTAAATAATGAAGAATATTTATACTTATGATGTGTGTGTTGAGCACAGTATTTAACTTGTGTACTGATGACTCTAATGGATAACTCACTGTTTTTGTGAACTGTTGATGGTAATATTTAATTTGTGGTTTTTGTGTTCTTCTAGACTCCTGAACATGATATCTCTGAAGAAAATGTTGATAAACCAACCCTAACTCAGAATGGGGAAGTGTTGAATGAGTTTGAAACACTGACTGCTAAGTTTCACTTTGTGGATCTTGCAGGCTCTGAGAGGCTTAAGAGAACTGGTGCAACTGGTGATAGGGCCAAAAGAAGGAATTTCCATAAACTGTGGGCTTTTGGCTCTTGGAAATGTCATTTCAGCATTAGGAGACAAGTCGCGTAAAGTTACTCATGTTCCTTATAGAGATTCAAAACTTACAAGGTTGCTTCAAGATTCTTTAGGAGGGAATAGGTAAGAAGTAACACAGTGCAACATCTCATTGGTCTTCTTTCAGTAATTCATTGTAATGACAGGATAGAATAACAATTCAGTGTCAAGGTTGTGATAGCAAGTGTTACATATTAAATGCAAGTTGGCAATTTACAACACCAAGGATCTATGTTGTATGATATAATATCTACCTAACAAAGATAAAACTATTTAAGGTTCAACGTATAGAAGAAATTTGAATGTTGACTCGGTAGTGGAAGTAGCTCTAAGAACATAGAAATAATGATTTATTTTAGAATTACATTGGATGAATGAATTCTAAGTATTATGTAAAAAATTAACCTAAGAATTGAAAGCTCAGAAGATTGTCCTTTAACTGAGCTTTAAGAACATTTCCAAGATGATGTTCCATTTCTATGATGGTCAGAATTTTCAGTCTCAGGCCCTTCCCTTCAAGTTGGTGGTGGCCCTATACATTTTCAACAGGGATGTGTGAGCTTTAACTGAAAGATACATTCACTGGATCTCCAATTCCACTACTGTATGAACAAATTGACTCTGTCTTGCTCCATTTTAAGAAACACCTATGACTGCAGTGTGCCTACTTTGGTAATTATTTTGTTTGGGTTGGTTGGTTAAGTTTTCCAGGTCCATCATGATCCCTACACGAAACAAGATTCACATGGAAAACTTTTTCAACTTCTTTGCAGGACAGGATCTGATTTCTTCTTTGCATCTTTGACATGTGAAATTTCTCATTTTACTAGAGATTTCATATTTCTTTTAATGTGCAAATCTGTCTCTCTCAGGGACTGTGGATTTGCTTGAGTTCCTTGTTCTTTTCAGATGTACCCATTTCCATCCTCTTCAATAGTCTTCTTTCCAGGAGTCTACTGTTTTATGTTGTACCTCTCCATCCACGTCTCCAACTTTTGCATTTGCGATAACTCGATCAGTTCTACATATCCCTCCTTCTCCATCTTAACCCATCTTGCACCTGGACATCTACACACTTTTACAGATTTGGTCTTCATGGAGCACTCTGTTCATATCGAAGTCCTCCAGATGTTAGCTGCTCAGTCTCACCTGTCTGGTTGTCTTGTTATGATCCATTTGGACAATTCCACTGTTTTTTTTATACACCAACATGAAAACGCTTACTCTTCAGACCTTTGATTTGTAGTGATGAATTTTCACCTATTTGGCTCACAACCATCACATTCAGGTATTTGTCTGTCATGTTCCAGGTGCTTTGAACATAAGCAGATTGGCTGTCTTGTTTTGCTTATACTGATCATTCCTATGTAGCAGTCTCTACAGCTTGTATTTATGTGGATTTATTTGTTTTGGGAGACCTCATTGTTGCCCTTGTGACTCCCCTCAATGCTAACTTCTTTTCTAGTCATCAGTCCCAAACTCTGCAGCTCTGAGTGAGAATTGGACTGATCTCTCTCTTTACATTCTTTCTCTTGACTTGTTCCCAGGATTCTCTCTTATTTGTGATACCCTATGCAGGATCCTTCTTATTGCTTCTCTTTGGCTAGCTTAGTCAGTTTTCACCTCTATGCCTTTTGACATTTCAGGATCCTCTTCCAGCTTGAAGATCTCTTTTATGTCAGCTTCAGACATCTGCTTATCACCAAAATATGTCGAGCCTTCATTTTCTTGTGGATTTTGTTCAGTTTCTTGCAAGATGTGTAAAATTTTCTCACAGGGTAATCCATTCTCTTGCTCCATTTTGCAGACCATTTACCCTTGTACTTTATCAACACAAGTGGATTATTTGCTGCCATTGGCTCATTTGTCACTCACTTCCTCTTTCGTCCAGGTTGTTTATCTCTCCCTGCTTTCATTTCTTTTTTTTTTGTTTTTTTTAGGGTGGTTCATCCAGCTTTGTCAAATACCTGATATCTCTTCTTCAGTCATTCGTGTTTTTGTTTTTTTTCTCTGGTTGTTTTAGATCCTTTCCAAGCCTTTCTCTTCAGTCATTCTTCTTAAGCCCCTCATATGGACTGTAATTTCTGTTTGGTTCTTAATAACTCTGATATATTCCACATTCATATCTTTAGCCACCTGTTCCATACATCATCTTTTTCTATAGATATATTTTCTTCTTGCTTGGGGAAGGCATGTCTTTGACATTTTTTTCTTTGTCACCTCTCACATACTTTTTTAAAGGGATAGGTTATATCTTATTATTTGACTGTACCTTCCTTCCCAAGACTTGGGCTGCTTGAAAGGGTAATTGGATGTTTTCTATAATCATCCTTTTTTCTTTCTGTACAAGAAGATGCCTGCAATGCTTATAGCTCTTTCTCTCTTGTTTGGGTTGTTCTTGTTATCTTGCTACTACTGCTCCAGTATGATCTATCTGTCTGAGTTTATTCTTCTATAGGAAAGGACACCTTTTGCCCTTTCCATGTCGCCTCCCGTTAAGTTTGTTATCTCACAGCATTTATTGTCTTTCCTTTTGATATACCTTGGATGAAATTGTGCAGGCAGGGGTGTGAATGATCCTTGGTACATTTGTGTTCTATTGTTTATGTCACAGTGCAATCTGGGTTTTTGTCTTCTTTCAGTTGCCTTTCTCCATCCAATCTTTTAGATAGGGACTAACAAGTGAAGTTGTATATCATTATTCTTTGTTGTTGTTTTCAAACTTTTTCTTGGTTCTTTTATGCTGAAGTTATTCACCTTGCCATGTGACTGCAATGATTCATAGGGAACCTCTCTCTCCTGAAATCCATATTAAGTTGGGGGATAACAGAAACTGTTAAACCAATTTACCTTTACTAAGTGATATATATTGATAACATATTTGTATATTTTACCTTCCTGGCCACACTCTTACCACCTCACCCTCCAAAGAAAAACGTATGAAAAAAAAGAAAACACAAACAGCAACTTTCACACCTGGCTAGTATTTGCTGTTCCCACTCATTGCACAGTGTTTTAGTGTCAAATATCATTCTTGTTTGATTCATGTGCCTCTGGTGTTTTTCCCTGTGGTAGTGGAAAAACTTTTAAGTCCCAAGCTGTAGAAAATGTTGATATAGAGAGTTCTTCTGGTTGGTGTAAATCTGTTTATATGTGACAGAGTGTATGCACTCTTCAATCAGAAGTATGGCTGACTTATTACCTGGAAGTGCAGTACACACCATCTCGCTACACCTTGAACGAAGCCATACCAGGTGAACCTTGGGATGCAGGTCTGAGAACTTCCCTCCCTCTACTGGCTTCTTCTGCTATTCTTTATTTTTTCCACAAGTATTTCTCTAATATAGAATAGCCTAACTTATTGGCTTAGCCACATTACATGCTCAAGCCTAGCCAATCAAGTGAAGATTAATAAACAATCTTTCACTCTGCCCATTCCTTGGATAACATTGCTGTAGCCACTGGTCAGCCCATCCCACCATGACTTATTACAGTCCCCAAATGTTACCTATCTTTGAGTCATCTGAGAAAAGCAGGCACTCCCGATTGGAAATACTGTCTGTTATTTGCTGAACATCTTACTGAACCATCTGCCTTGTTTGTTGTGGTTTGGTAGTTATGTTCAGAATTCCCTCTACAGCTTCTGTGTTCACTGCTGAACTAAATACCATTTCTCTTGCTTAGGATCACATAGAAGCTAAGCAGTACTCAAATTGCACTATTTACATTGACTAGCTTAGTTCTCTACTGGCCATGGAACTACTTCACGTTAGCTTATGCTCTGTTCTTGCTGATATTCAAAACCGGCTGACCCATTTCTCTTCAACATCTATCCAGTTTTTCTGGATACCAGGCCACGTTGGTATTCATGGGAACAAGCTCGCCGACACCGCAGTTAAATCTGTCTGTTCTGGAACTATCACTGCTGTGCCTGTTCCATACATGGACTGTAGTCCTGTATTCAAGGCTTGGCTTTGTGCCAATTGGTAGTCGACCTGGAATGAGCAATGTGAAAACAAGCTTTTCAAAATAAAGTCCTCTGTTGGACTTTGTCTGTCTTGCTTTTGCAAGGATCAGAAAGAGGAAGTTGTTCTAACTAGACTACGCATTGGTCACAGATTTTTAACTCCTCATTTTCTTTTATCTGGGAGAGATGCACCAGTGTATTGTCTGTGTAACACTCAGGTCACAATAAGTCACATTTTACTCTTTAGCTGTTGTTACGACTCTCAATGATGGGACCATTTTAAACATGTTTTGTCCCAATGTTTATCCGTAATGCTAGACAATTTTATTGGCGATGGTGACACTGTCCACCTTAGAAATGTTTTTAATTTTTTAAAGGCCATGAATCTTTTTAATGCTATTTAAGTTTTTTAATTTATATATTAGACTTTTTTTAATGTGATTCCCTTTTAAAAATCAAAGTACATCTAGTGTGATTTGAAATTAGAAAATGGACTTAACATGAAATAACTTTTTACTGGATGTTTGTTGCAGATAGCCTAGTTGCTTTGCACCATAAAACACCAAACCAACTAACCACTCTGCCCATAAATACAACACTTTTACATTACACAGTACTCTTTAATTCACCACTTCTACTGGTATTTCTTGCAGAAGAAGAATGTGGGGTTTCTTGAAGTGATGCTCCAAATAATCTTTCCCCACATGGACAACATGTTCCATAGATATTCCATTTCTGGTATTATGTTTCAAAAAGGGGCTTGGTTTGATTGTTTTCAAGTTGTATCAGTTCTTCCGTTTGCCTCACCAAAAATGAACCTTTGTTTCAGAGCTACTGCTCATGGGAATTACTACACATAAAAGGATTCACATTGCTATTGAGCCATAGTCTAATGGTAAGTACATCATAGGTTGTTGCATTACAAGTGAATATTTGTAAGGATGCGAAATTTGTTCAAAGCTTGGAAATGCATAGAAATCTTCAAGACAGTGACACAATGTAACATCTCTTTGTTGTGTAGAGAGATATGAAGTAAGGAAAATGTTAGCTTTTGTTTTGATGGAAAAAACTAGTCATCAATATCTAGTGTTATTGTTGTGGTAAAGAAACTTCCATAATTAACGTGTTTATCACTTCACTTAAAATTAAGTGTAATATTTGTACTTTTATGTTCTATCTTAGCCCATGTAATACATTTCAGAAATTCTTCTTTCACTTCCACAGCCAGACTTTGATGATAGCTTGTATTTCACCATCTGATCGAGACTTCATGGAAACATTAAACACGCTGAAGTATGCCAATCGAGCAAAGAATATTAAGAACAGGGTAATGGTTAATCAGGATAAATCCAGTCAAACAATTTCCATTCTTCGTCGTGAAATCCAGCAACTGCAGTTGGAGTTAATGGAATATAAACAGGTATTTATTAACTTGGAATTAATATCATTAATCCTTTTAATATAAAATTCTTGCTCTTGAAGTACTGTAGTCTGTGTTCTTGGAGTTTCATTGTGTATTTTCTAAGGCAGGTCGTATTTTGTTTTGTTTTTCTAGGGAAAGAGGCTTGTTGGGGAAGATGGAACAGAACAAATTAATGACATGTTCCATGAGAACACAATGTTACAAACTGAAAACAATAATCTTAGGACTCGTATTAAGGCATTACAAGAAACAGTAGAAAGACTGACTGTTAGAAATACAGAGCTGTTGGCAGATAAGGAGGCAGGAACCTGGATAACCTCAGGTATGTTTCTTAGAATAGTAATTTCAAACATTCAGTTGAAAAAAGAATTAACATAACATTTGTGTTCTTAAATGTTATTGAAGGGAAAGATGAAGTGTTTGTTATATGTTTGACAAACTGTAGAATGAAAGTGTATATTGTGATTTTCTTATGAAAAGCACTTTATCTGAATTTTATACAAAAATTATTATACAATGAAATTATTGTATTTGTTCTTAGTTTAATGACTATAATCATCCTTACCAGGAGTCCTGCTCCTTAACCTCTGTCCCCATCCCGTACACAGATTTACACATTTTGGAAGTAGTTGCAACTTTTCCTAATAACCACTTGGTCTTTAAAAATACATAATTTTGACTATCACACAGAAATACAAGCTACTATTGATCATAAAATCAGACTTTCAAATCAAAGCTTATTGTTAATCATTTGGCTTTTAAAATAATAATAAGAGCTATATTTTAAACCTTCAGGTACATTTATCTCCCCTCCCCCCCACCCATATTATTAGCAAACACTTAAATACTGTTCTTAGTTATAAGATACATATGAGGTTAGGTGCCAGTATGAACTGTACTGTTATATGTAGTTGTATTTGTAACTACTTGTGTTAAGTTTTACTATTACACTTATGGTATTTGATTTGTGCTGATTTAGTGAGTGCAAAACTGAGTAGCATTAGAATTAAGCCCCATTAAAGTTATGTTTGGAGATATTTGTAGTTTATATTCTTAACAATCATCTATTCTGTATTCCATTTAAGATACAATCATAAGATTTTATTTTTATAAATCAGAAACTGGCTTTACATAAGTCTTAATTCCAAGTGAGTATTTTTGGTTTCAGTATGAACTGGTTCCTCAAAAGTACTGCATTATTCGTGTTAAAATAACTCTTGATCTTGAAGTACAATGAATTAAATGTCAAAGCAGTGTGTTAGGGAAGTTAGTGTATTAGCAAATGGGAAATAAATCAAGGAAAAATCCCTTGTTAATGTATTAAATAGTTTTATTTTGTACAATAAGCATGATTAAGTATCATGGGAGGACTGTCTGCATCACTAGTGTTGGTTGGTATAAAATAGGTTGATGTAATAAGGATTCCCCAACCCCATGCACCTAACTTTCATTTGGTTCTGCTATATTTATAAGAACTCGGGGTGCTTAAAGTGGTAAAGTTACATCCTGTTGTAAAAATTTCATTTTATATATTTCTTATATAAAGCTAATATTCAGTGGCTATTATTTCAGACAAAGACCCATCAGAATCGGATATAAAAGGAATGATACAAGGATATCTCAAAGAGATAGAAGACCTAAGGTAAGTTGTGCTTTAAGGAAAGTTCATACATGTTGACATCAAACCTTAAATGGTATTTATCAATTTCTAACTTGTCATTTTATTAAAACAAGCATTGCAAAGCTTTTTTTTTTCTTAATCACAGAACTATATGTAGGTTAGGACCATTTTTACTGTGAATCTTACAAGTATTCTTTTGTAGTATGTAAATACTAAATGTTTCACTCTGCAGCATGTAAGTACTTTATATCACAACGTTTTTCACTTTTCCTGGATTATCCTGAGCCGTTGAGGTCACATACTCAAATCATGTATTTATTTCAACCTGAGGTGTGACATTCTGTAGACTTTCTAATCAAGGAACGTATTACAATTTAACACAACTGCTTCATCACATTTTACTTCACATTGAGTGTAGATAACTATCATGTGGGTTTAACATCAGAGATATTTCCACATTATAGTGTCTAGTTTTCTAATTGATCAGCTACAGAGTATTGAATACTGTTTTAACAGCTGATTTGTTATGACCTGTGATGTTTGTTTCATCTATTATAGCATCAAGATTCACTGGTGACTTCCAATCTGTTGTTTTGTCACATGTCTTCTACCTGATGATCATTTTAAGTTCCTTTTTATCTTTCGGGACTTTGCAAAGATACAAGTCTATTGCTGTTGAAAGGTGGCATTTTAGCAGTTGGTTTGGTCTATTTTAATTTGCTTTGACATCATACTATGTCTTGCCTTTTTAATCTACCTGAGAAAAATCACTACATAAAGCAGACTGCCCCTGTGCTAAGTTACTGGTTTAAGGTGTGGTACTCTCAAGTACTCATTAGCTGATCCCTCCATCAGACTTGTTGATGGTTGTTTACTGTCATACAACTGATAACAGAAGCTTTACATTAATGATTCATCTGTCACAAAATATTCCAGTTCTGTAGCTATAAAATGGAAAAGGAAAATATACAAGTTTTAGAGACATTTTTTACTTTGAAGAACTAAAACAAAGCATATGAAGAAAGGATTTGCAAGATGTTATGTACTGCAACTGTTGTGGGTTGTATTCTAGATTTGTAATGCTTGACTGTTAGCTTTGATAATACAAAGATCTCTGAAACATATTTTTGATTTTACATGTGTTTGCAGTTTATATTTAAAGGAGCTTGTTGGTAAACATGTTTTTTTCTGTTTACAAAGGGCAAAGCTCATGGAATCTGAGGGTATGTGTGTCCAGTTTCGAAGACAAGTCCAACGATCTCCAACTCGTCACTCGCTAAGTCCAACACTGGCTGCAGTATCTATTGTGGGGCATTATGATATTGGGGTTGACACTGAGGCTCCATCAGTCCACGAACTTTTAGTGGAAGCTAAGCGGGATGTGCATAAACTGAAGAAGAAAACAAAAGTTTTAAAAGAGTGAGTGAGTCGAGGATGATGTGTTTTATTTTAAAAGAGTGAGTGAGTCGAGGATGATGTGTTTTATTTTAAAAGAGTGAGTGAGTCGAGGATGATGTGTTTTATTTTAAAAGAGTGAGTGAGTCGAGGATGATGTGTTTTATTTTAAAAGAGTGAGTCGAGGATGATGTGTTTTATTTTAAAAGAGTGAGTGAGTCGAAGATGATATGTTTTATTTTAAAAGAGTGAGTGAGTCGAGGATGATGTGTTTTATTTTAAAAGAGTGAGTGAGTCGAGGATGATGTGTTTTATTTTAAAAAGAGTGAGTGAGTCGAGGATGATGTGTTTTATTTTAAAGAGTGAGTCGAGGATGATGTGTTTTATTTTAAAAGAGTGAGTGAGTCGAAGATGATATGTTTTATTTTAAAAGAGTGAGTGAGTCGAGGATGATGTGTTTTATTTTAAAAGAGTGAGTGAGTCGAGGATGATGTGTTTTATTTTAAAAGAGTGAGTGAGTCGAGGATGATGTGTTTTATTTTAAAAGAGTGAGTGAGTCGAGGATGATGTGTTTTATTTTTAAAGAGTGAGTGAGTCGAGGATGATATGTTTTATTTTAAAGAGTGAGTGAGTCGAGGATGATATGTTTTATTTTAAAAGAGTGAGTGAGTCGAGATGATGTGTTTTATTTTAAAAGAGTGAGTGAGTCGAGGATGATGTGTTTTATTTTAAAAGAGTGAGTGAGTCGAGGATGATGTGTTTTATTTTAAAAGAGTGAGTGAGTCGAGGATGATGTGTTTTATTTTAAAAGAGTGAGTGAGTCGAGGATGATGTGTTTTATTTTAAAAGAGTGAGTGAGTCGAGGATGATGTGTTTTATTTTAAAGAGTGAGTGAGTCGAGGATGATGTGTTTTATTTTAAAAGAGTGAGTGAGTCGAGGATGATGTGTTTTATTTTAAAGAGTGAGTGAGTCGAGGATGATGTGTTTTATTTTAAAAAGAGTGAGTGAGTCGAGGATGATGTGTTTTATTTTAAAAGAGTGAGTGAGTCGAAGATGATATGTTTTATTTTAAAAAAGAGTGAGTGAGTCGAGGATGATGTGTTTTATTTTAAAAGAGTGAGTGAGTCGAGGATGATGTGTTTTATTTTAAAAGAGTGAGTGAGTCGAGGATGATGTGTTTTATTTTAAAAGAGTGAGTCGAGGATGATGTGTTTTATTTTAAAAGAGTGAGTGAGTCGAAGATGATATGTTTTATTTTAAAAGAGTGAGTGAGTCGAGGATGATGTGTTTTATTTTAAAAGAGTGAGTGAGTCGAGGATGATGTGTTTTATTTTAAAAGAGTGAGTGAGTCGAGATGATGTGTTTTATTTTAAAAGAGTGAGTGAGTCGAGGATGATGTGTTTTATTTTAAAAAGAGTGAGTGAGTCGAGGATGATATGTTTTATTTTAAAAGAGTGAGTGAGTCGAGGATGATATGTTTTATTTTAAAGAGTGAGTGAGTCGAGGATGATGTGTTTTATTTTAAAAGAGTGAGTGAGTCGAGGATGATGTGTTTTATTTTAAAAGAGTGAGTGAGTCGAGGATGATGTGTTTTATTTTAAAAGAGTGAGTGAGTCGAGGATGATGTGTTTTATTTTAAAAGAGTGAGTGAGTCGAGGATGATGTGTTTTATTTTAAAAGAGTGAGTGAGTCGAGGATGATGTGTTTTATTTTAAAAGAGTGAGTGAGTCGAGGATGATGTGTTTTATTTTAAAAGAGTGAGTGAGTCGAGGATGATGTGTTTTATTTTAAAGAGTGAGTGAGTCGAGGATGATGTGTTTTATTTTAAAAGAGTGAGTGAGTCGAGGATGATGTGTTTTATTTTAAAGAGTGAGTGAGTCGAGATGATGTGTTTTATTTTAAAAAGTGAGTGAGTCGAGGATGATGTGTTTTATTTTAAAAGAGTGAGTGAGTCGAGGATGATGTGTTTTATTTTAAAAGAGTGAGTGAGTCGAGGATGATGTGTTTTATTTTAAAAGAGTGAGTGAGTCGAGGATGATGTGTTTTATTTTAAAAGAGTGAGTGAGTCGAGGATGATGTGTTTTATTTTAAAAGAGTGAGTGAGTCGAGGATGATGTGTTTTATTTTAAAAGAGTGAGTCGAGGATGATATGTTTTATTTTAAAAGAGTGAGTGAGTCGAGGATGATGTGTTTTATTTTAAAGAGTTGTACTAAGTAGCTAAAAAGGCCAAGTTATTTACAGGTAGGATATTGTTGAAAATTTTAGAGTATTCAGCTGATATATGTGTATGTAAAAATGTGTGATGATAGATGTTGTGCTGATATCTTCATTGAATACAGTTGTCAGAAATCTTGTATATAGTTTTCCATATTTGATCTTATAAGGTTACCTTTCTAGTCAAGCTTTTGTAAGACTCGTTGGACAGCCTTTTAAAAGTTCACTGAATATTACAGCTGTTTTTGTTTTAGGAATAACCTTTGAACAGTTAAAATGCTACAACTGTCAGTCTAAGTAGCATATAAGGGTTGTGTATAAAAATGTTTATTTAAGATAAATCATTGGTAACAAAAATTGTTTTTCTTCATCTCCATGTTTATAGTATATATATATATATATTCTTTTTAATAAAGAAAGGTTTTGATATTTTTAGAGGAAAAGAAAATGTTGGAGTTGATGAAGAAACAGAGCAGGATGGAGAGAAAGATGATAATGAAAAAGTTGAAGATGCTCAAGAAGTAAGAAAAACCTAACTAGAATTAAAGAATGCATAACTAGAAACATAAAATATGAGACATTCTGTTGTTAAATGTGCACTTGTGTAATGGATAACTGAATTTGATTGATGGCATTATTGTATTTGTTTAACAAATACATTGGGAAATATTTATAATTTAAGTATTACCTCAAATTCCAATGATTTGATTTTTCTTTTTTACTCTGAATATGAAATGCAAACAACAAAATTAGTGAGATTTGGTAAAGCACGTTTAAATATTTTATTTATTTTTTAAAGAAAATAGTTTCTATTATTAAGACTTATTATTTGAGATTTAGTTATTGACAAGACAGAGAAAATTAATTTATTCTCAACTCATACAGGCTTGTCATGGCCTTGTAGTTAAGGCATTTGGCTCACAATCTGAGGGTTGCTGGTACAAATCCCATCCATAAAAATGTTTGTCATTTTAGCCAGAGGAGTGTTATAATATTATTGTCAATCCCACTTCTCAGTGGTTAAGAGTAGTCCAAGAGTTTTTGGTGGGTGATATTTACCATTTGCTGATCCTCTCTCTAGTCTGTCACTTCAAAATTAGGTACAGCTATCATAGATGGCTCTCTAGTAGCTTTGTTTGAAAAATAAAACAAAATAAATATATTTCAGTTGTGCCATTTATCTAAATAAAAATATTTTGAAGACAGGAATGAAAAGTTTTGATGTAGTGAAGACCTTGTCATACAGAGCAAAATATCTTCCCACTAAAGAAACAAGACTGGATCAGCCCATTACCAGTTTCAAAACTATAACATCTACATTGCATAAAATTTCAAAAAATAGGTTTTCAATGTAATAATGCCAGAGGACTGAACCTGCAGATTGAATGTTTTGTTAGTTAATAAATACTTTATGCAGAGATTAAAAAGGTTTTGTTTTGTAAATGACTTTATTACTGTACCAACAGTCTGCTTTATTCTTTGAAAGATAACTGAGGAGTATGATGATGAAGATGATGACAGCTCTGAGTCAGAAACTGAAGATAAAGGTAAGTTTGAATGGGTTTAGTACATACTTATTTATCAAATATCTGTAATGTCTTACTGTGCAAACTCAATCAGTGAATTAAGTAAAATAATTTTAAGCTATTTATAAAACAAATATTTCCTGTCTTTCACTGGAACTTGTGAACATTTCTTCAGTAACAAGTAGTTTACATGGACACAGCAAGTATATAGGTGCAGAATAGGAGGAAGATGCCACATGACCAGAGATTGCTTAACAGCTTGCATCTTGGTATCTTGAGGTGTTGGTTTAGAGTTGGGTTATTATAAAGTTTTGCCTCATTACCTATTCAAGTGCGCTCTGCTAGTACAGCAGTATGTCTTTGGATTTACAATGCTAAAATCAGGGGTTTGATTCCCCTCGATGGGCTCAGCAGATAGTCCGATGTGGCTTTGCTATAAGAAAACACACACACACACCTGTTCAATCTGTCTTTAAATTTTTTTCTAAAAAGTGTTCCTTGTCATAAAATATTGCTCAATTATTTAAGGTTTTAATTAAATGTACTTCAGTAAAAACCTTTGCAGTTTTTCAAACTTTTTTGTGACAGTTTATTCAAGTCTATTGTGGTATCCAACAAATAAGTATATCAAATATCAAAATAAAGTGAGATTCTTAATGGTATACATGATTATAATGAAGTTTATCTTAATTTAAAACCACTTATAACATTCTGAACTAGATAGAGATTCATTAATTAATGTGTTATCTTAGGACAACCTAAACCAGGTAGAGGTGTATTACTTAATATGCTACTTTATAACATCTTAAACCAGGTAGAGGTGTATTACTTAATATGCTACTTTATAACATCCTAAACCAGGTAGAAGTGTATTATTTAATGTGTTACTTTAGAACTAGGTAGAGAATCATTACTTAGTGTTACTTTAGAATATTGTGAACTAGGTAGAGATTCATTACTTAATATTACTTTGGAACATAGTGAACTACATAGATTCATTACTTGGTGTTACTTTATGTTGTGAACTAGGTAGAGATTATTAATTAATTTTTAAGTACTATTATTAATTTACAACATTTAGATTACTTTCAACCATAAACAAATAGAACAGTACTAGATAATCCAATGTAGAACCGATCAATTATAATTATGTAATGTACAATTTGTTTTTCAGTACGACTCCTAGTTCTAGAATTAGGTTTGTTTTATTAGTTGCACATTTCTTGTGATTATCAGAAATCAGTAGTGTCTACAACAACAAGATGTTAATGAACTCAACCAATTTTTTTAAAAATATTTTATACCACTTTAAATGTACTTCTGCTGAAGTGGATATTTTGACTCCATGCTGTTTATAGTATAATATTATGCTTTGTTCATTTTGCTGAAAAATTAAGCATTTTTATAAGTGAAGCAACTTACAAAACATTTTTCTTTTTTAATATCTGACAAGTGAAAAATAACAACAAAAAATTATTTATATAAATGTTTCAAATAATTTTGACAATGTTTAAATATCTTTTGACTGTTAGAAAATTACAATGAGGATCTAGCTGAGCTGACGTGCGACATCAGCATAAAGCAGAAGCTCATTGAGGAATTGGAGAACAGCCAGCGTCGCTTGCAGATAATGAAACAACACTACGAAGACAAACTTCAACAGTTACAGAACAAAATCATAGATACTGAGCAGGAAAGAGACAGAGTTTTAGCAAACATGACAAGTAAGCATGCTGCCTAAAGTGGTGAATGTAATTATAACATTTCCATTCTGTAGCAGTTAAATTTATACTTTACTAGAGATTGCTGTTTTATCAGTAGAAGCTTTTAAAGTTTAGCTGAGAAGTAAAGTTATTAAATCTGTAAAATGATGTTAAACAACACGTCTTACTCTTATATTGATGTAACACTTTTTACCTTAATATAAAGAACCTGGTGTCTTGTTAAAATAACTATAACAAAACAAACAGATGTAATTTTTGGGTATTTAAAATTACACAATAATCAACATGTATTGTGCCCATGTTTATCATGGGGATCAAATCCAAATATTGGTGTCATAAGCCCCCAAAGTGGGGTTAGTGTTTGATGTTTATTATTTAGCATACATTAAACCACTGAGCCACTGGATGGATGAATATTCCTCATTTAGCATATTTTGTAAATATTTTTTTAAAGTGTAGATTTAGCGAGAATCTTCAGTGCTCACTTATGTATGTAAGATTTTTACAGTTACGTATAATAACTTGCAGAAGGTTTAGGAGGTCAGTCAGAAGATAAAGTTAGAAGGGTGCGAAGACTTCGAGAAGAAACTTAATACCCTTCAGAGTGAGTTGAAAAAGATGCAAACAGCAAAGAAAGAACACGCCAATTTAATGAAGAATCAAGCTCAGTATGAACGGCAGTTGAAACAGTTGCGACAAGAAGTTGCAGACATGAAAAAAGCCAAGGTTAGTGTTAAATTATGTAGTTTATTATGCTGAAGTTGATGTGATATAAAGCTGTTTTTTTAAAGGTTAGAAAGGGCCATGAAATTCACAATGTAAATACTAAAATTTCAATTACCTGTTTTCATTTGACTTACTGATTCCCA
The DNA here is from genome assembly GCF_004210375.1 of Tachypleus tridentatus. Lineage (NCBI taxonomy): Eukaryota > Metazoa > Arthropoda > Merostomata > Xiphosura > Limulidae > Tachypleus > Tachypleus tridentatus. The sequence continues at coordinate 26,409,956 of NC_134828.1, read as the reverse complement.
GCAAATATGGTGAATTATAACATTGAATGTACGATGTTTATGTTCTAAAGTTACTTTGCTTGAAACTCTATGTTCCATAAACTTGTATTAATTTGTTATCAAATTCTGAAACCATTGATTTTTTTTTTTAAACTGTTACTTTAATGAAAGAACAATCAAGAACAAAACTTAACATAGAATAATTTTCAACTTAAGAATATAAGCTACTCTCAGGATAAGTGTAATTTATAATGTAATCACCTTAAGAAATTTTGAAGCAGTTTGTATATACCTCAGAATGGCTGGTGTGAGTATTAACACTTTTAGTGATAAGCAGAGAACAACATTTCAACCTTCCAAGGTCATATTCAGGTTAAATTGTGAAAGTGTTAATACTCATACAAGCTGTTCTGAGATGCATGTTTATTTCAAGTGGGTTTCTTTTTATCAAGAATTTAAAGCAGTTTGTTAAAGAACAAAACCATAAATGTCTTTAAAATCATCGAATTTGACTTTTTTCATTTTGCAGCTATGATTTCTATGATATTATAGGGTATAGTTTATTTGCAGCTATGATTTGTATGATATTATAGGGTATAGTTCATTTAATTTCTTTTCCTGTGAATGTTTGTTAGATATAAAAAAAATATGTTCCTCCAACAAGGTCTACAATAGTTCAACTTGCAGTATTTATCTTTTTGGTACCAAAACAGTTATCAAGAATAATGATAACTTGTTTCTATAATGAATAACCATGATAGTATCAAGATGTTACTACAAGTGAAGCTAATAGTAAACTTTTTTCATTAATTCTTATTATTGAACATTTAATTAATTTTTTTAGGTTCGTTTAGTAAACAAAATGAAGGAGGAAAGTCAGAAACATAAGATACAAGAACAGCGTAAAAATAAAGAGATTGCACAGTTGAAAAAAGAAAGTCGAAAACATGAGAACCAGATCCGGACTCTGGAAGCCGAGAAAAGAACTAAGGAAGCTGTGCTACGTAGGAAGCAGGAAGAAGTGTTAGTCCTGAGAAAAATGAGTAAGCCCATGTCTGATAAGGTTGCTGGAAGGATTGGACGGACAACACAACGTAAGTACCCGGACTGTATTTTGTTACTTTTACACACACATTTTTAATATTCTCTAAGTACTTTTGCAATTCAAGTTGAATCAATTTAACCTTGGAGTTACTACTATCGGTGATGGTGGTGGGGTTCACTGTGGACATTATCTCTCTTAAACTATTTATGCTTTATGGGTCCATGAATTTGTTAGCTACAGTTAATATTGCAACTAATCCCACTAATTACTGCTGGGGCTTTCTCTACATTTAACATAAAACTGACTGATCATATCCAATTTTATTTTGGGGATCAGTTCTTTACAAAGAAACCAATGGGTAAAATTACTCTGTTATACAAAAACTGGACTTTTCTTGTAATGAATGGCGTAAAAACTAGTATGTAACTTGAAGGTTAATAATTTTTTCAGTATAATTGTACTGATAAGCATGAATTTTTGTTGCATTTTTACTTTGAATGATATATGTAATATATAACTGTTTTGAAAGAGTAAGGTTGTAGTAGCTTAATTGCTGGCATAGATAATTGTCTGTAGTATTGTGATAGTTTAATAAACTGACATAGATAATTGTCTGTAGTATTGTGATAGTTTAATAACTGACATAGATAATTGTCTGTAGTATTGTGATAGTTTAATAAACTGACATAGATAATTGTCTGTAGTATTGTGATAGTTTAATAACTGACATAGATAATTGTCTGTAATATTGTGATAGTTTAATAACTGACATAGATAATTGTCTGTAGTATTGTGATAGTTTAATAACTGACATAGATAATTGTCTGTAGTATTGTGATAGTTTAATAACTGACATAGATAATTGTCTGTAGTATTGTGATAGTTTAATAACTGACATAGATAATTGTCTGTAGTATTGTGATAGTTTAATAACTGACATAGATAATTGTCTGTAGTATTCTGATAGTTTAATAAACTGACATAGATAATTGTCTGTAGTATTCTGATAGTTTAATAAACTGACATAGATAATTGTCTGTAGTATTGTGATAGTTTAATAACTGACATAGATAATTGTCTGTAGTATTGTGATAGTTTAATAACTGACATAGATAATTGTCTGTAGTATTGTGATAGTTTAATAACTGACATAGATAATTGTCTGTAGTATTGTGATAGTTTAATAACTGACATAGATAATTGTCTGTAGTATTGTGATATAATAACTGACATAGATCTGTCTGTAGTATTGTGATAGTTTAATAAACTGACATAGATAATTGTCTGTAGTATTGTGATAGTTTAATAAACTGACATAATTTAACTGTCTGTAGTATTGTGATAGTTTAATAAACTGACATAGATAATTGTCTGTAGTATTCTGATAGTTTAATAAACTGACATAGATAATTGTCTGTAGTATTGTGATAGTTTAATAAACTGACATAATTTAACTGTCTGTAGTATTGTGATAGTTTAATAAACTGACATAGATAATTGTCTGTAGTATTCTGATAGTTTAATAAACTGACATAGATAATTGTCTGTAGTATTCTGATAGTTTAATAAACTGACATAGATAATTGTCTGTAGTATTCTGATAGTTTAATAAACTGACATAGATAATTGTCTGTAGTATTCTGATAGTTTAATAAACTGACATAGATAATTGTCTGTAGTATTCTGATAGTTTAATAAACTGACATAGATAACTGTCTGTAGTATTTTGATAGTTTAATAAACTGACATAGATAACTGTCTGTAGTATTGTGATAGTTTAATAAACTGACATAGATAACTGTCTGTAGTATTGTGATAGTTTAATAAACTGACATAGATAACTGTCTGTAGTATTGTGATAGTTTAATAAACTGACATAGATAACTGTCTGTAGTATTGTGATAGTTTAATAAACTGACATAGATAACTGTCTGTAGTATTGTGATAGTTTAATAAACTGACATAATTTAACTGTCTGTAGTATTGTGATAGTTTAATAAACTGACATAATTTAACTGTCTGTAGTATTGTGATAGTTTAATAAACTGACATAATTTAACTGTCTGTAGTATTGTGATAGTTTAATAAACTGACATAATTTAACTGTCTGTAGTATTGTGATAGTTTAATAAACTGACATAATTTAACTGTCTGTAGTATTGTGATAGTTTAATAAACTGACATAATTTAACTGTCTGTAGTATTGTGATAGTTTAATAAACTGACATAATTTAACTGTCTGTAGTATTGTGATAGTTTAATAAACTGACATAATTTAACTGTCTGTAGTATTGTGATAGTTTAATAAACTGACATAATTTAACTGTCTGTAGTACTGATGTAATTTTTTTGTCTATTCTAGCACTCACTACCAGAAGACGTCTTCCTTTTTCACCCAAAGTAGCTAAACAGAAGTGGCAACGTTTAGAGAAGGGGGTAAAGTGGGGCTTGAAATTAGCTTGTAGTTCATAACATACATATTTAGCCTCTTTATTTTATGACAACTATTTCAAGTAGAATACAAGCCCTTTTGTTCTTTTAGCCTTACAACATTGTGACTGTTGCTGTCAGAGTTTGATTTTCTAAAAGGAAATTAAATTTATATATTATTCATTAAAATCTTTGTTAGTCTAAACAATTAGTTGAAACTTTTTTTCAGGTTTCAAAACTATTTCAGTTCATTTAATTTGGTATTGCTTGCTTACTTTAGGAAAAAAATACTTCTTATAAATCACTGCTGCAGTCATAACTATTGGACTTTCACTAATTTAAATGAAAGTTAATGTTTAATGAAATAAGTGAAGCATTTATAGTACTAAAAAGTTAAAAGTACATTGTATGAAAATAATTTTGATTTTTTTAGAATATAAATGAATATGTGTTGGGCTTGTTTTTGTTACAGTAAAATAGTTTCTTCATTGCTGTGTATTTTATTGCATTTAGGTTTTAAATGTTGGCAAGTAAAAGTGTGGGGGGGGGGTTATATGGGAGAAAGTTGCTAAGATTACACGTGGAAAAAGTTATTTCCTTTTTCAAACTGCTGGGTACTGATGGTTCTCAGACTTTTCAAACTGCTGGGTACTGATGGTTCTGAGACTTTTCAAACTACTGGGTACTGATGGTTCTCAGACTTTTCAAACTGCTGGGTACTGATGGTTCTCAGACTTTTCAAACTGCTGGGTACTGATGGTTCTCAAACTTTTCAAACTACTGGGTACTGATGGTTCTCAAACTTTTCAAACTACTGGGTACTGATGGTTCTCAAACTTTTCAAACTAATGGATACTGATGGTTCTCAAACTTTTCAAACTGCTGGGTACTGATGGTTCTCAAACTTTTCAAACTGCTGGGTACTGATGGTTCTCAAACTTTTCAAACTGCTGGGTACTGATGGTTCTCAAACTTTTCAAACTGCTGGGTACTGATGGTTCTCAAACCTTTCAAACTGCTGGGTACTGATGGTTCTCAAACTTTTCAAACTGCTGGGTACTGATGGTTCTCAAATTTTTCAAACTATTTGGTACTGATGGTTCTCAAACGTTTCAACAGGAAACTCTGGAATAATTACATGTGGATATTTTTAACTACACAGAAATGCATTATACACAGTACAAAAAGACTGGTCTTACTGGATTTACCACTTTTAAGACATGTTATTGTTCATTTTAAAAACTGAAACTTTGACTGCTATCCAACACCATTCTTTGGATCTGTTTGTTAAGAACTATTGTTGGATTAGTAACTGCTAGATTTTTGCTGGTTTAAGTGAAAGGTAATATTTAATGAATGGTGATAATGAATCAAAGGACATTTTTAACAATTTTAATAGTCTATGAGTTGATACACTTCAAATATTTTTGTTTTACTGCTTTAACAGATCACCAAGTTGGCATTAAACAAGCAGAGTATTTCAAATGTGGAACGAGAAATGGACAAGTGGTTGCTGGTAATTTAAAACATTACTTTAAAACAAATGTTGAAGCTAATATTATAAGTTAATGTTCCTAAATATTATGCTTTATTGTTTAATGAAAATAAGTTTCAAGTTCCTGCTCATTTAGCATTACTTGTGACTCATGTCAGGTGTTTTTAGTTCCACAAAGTTATTAGTTAGTCTAAAATTACTCCAGTTATACAGTTATAAATATTCGTTTGAAATATTTCAAAAATTTAGAACTAAGTTAGTGTTCCTGAATGTTAACAAAAATTTTGTTTATAAGTTTGTTTTAAGGAACCAAAATTATTTTCTGTAGAAGCACCAACGAATATTTTACAAGCTTTCCTTCTTGGAATAACTTGTTATGTTTTCTTTTTCAGGAAAGAGAGAAGCTGAGTCATTGTTTGGAAAGAGTTTGTAAAAAAAGAGACCAAGCAATATTAGATGGAAAGGTATTGAAGTATCAAATATTATTTCTTATGTTACTAATGGAAGAAAAAAAGAGGTTTATCTTCATATAAATAATTGTTACGGTAATTTTAACTGTGTTCCTAATGTATATTTATTAGCTCTATTGTTACTGGTTGGGTGTTTCGGTACCATTTTTAGCATGTTTTGTAACTGACTGGATTTTTGTGTGATTGTTTGAAATCTGTTGTATGTATGAAACTTTGTAGAATGGATGGCAACTGCCTGTTGTGGAGAAACAAGTTTAGAGGACAACATTTTGAAAGTCTTCTGCCTTTCGACTTCGAGGCGGAATTCTATCTATTGTGTGTAGATAGAATAAAATGCAGATTTAAGAGTGATTGATTAAAACAAAAACAAATATATATAAATATTGTGAAGTTATCCCTGCTCTCTTTACCAGTTCTAGAAAGTAGTTAGAAAAATTAGTCATGCATCATATTTTTGAAAAACTTTGATCCAGCTTGCAACAGTTGTTATGAACATGAATGAGAACTGGGATAAATGATTTACTAAATTCATAGGTTTTAACATACAGGTGCAAACCAGTTTGATCTGCAGCAAGTTTAAACATAATAAAAGCTAAATTAAAGTCTGATTGTTATATGCTCAAATCTTTCTACATTATGTTCTTTTAGTTGGGCTTTTATTCCGAGTTGGTATCAGTTTAAGACTTTGTTTTCCTAAAAGTTATTAGTTTGTAAATGTCATTTTTCCACTGGACCATTAATTATATTTTTTTGCTATTTTCCATCTGTTCATTTCCACTTTTGTTTAAAAAAAAAAACTCACTTTGAAAACACCTCAAACATTGTAATTCTATATTTCAACTAAGTTAGACAATATTCATGTGAATTTTAACTTTAGTTAATAGAGATGAACAGAATAAATATACTGCATTTTTAAAACTATAGAATTTGACTGTTTGAAAATCTTTATGGTATGGTATTTAAGTGTGTTAACTTTGCAGGGAGAAACAGTAATTCGTGACTTGGAAGATGAACTTGAAAATTTGAAGGCTAATATTGACTATGTTCATGAAAACATTTCAGAGTGCCAGTCAAGTGTAATGCAGATGGAAGAATCTAAAGTATGTTATACATCTCACCTACAGACTTACATCATTACTTATTTCATAAGTTTATGTGGGTATTTGAATGTGTTGTTGCAGATTGTGTTTGGATGAACAGTAATATATTATTATGCTAGGATTATACTTGGGTTTTGAAAGATGTACACATTTTGATTGTTAATAGTCTCTTTGAACTTGTGATTGTTTTCAATGTTCAACACATAATTATATTGTAGGATGGCCCAGGTGTTTTAGATGTTAAACATTGCTAACAGCCTCTTCTTCTTCTAAGATGTTTCAGATGTTAACAAGCTTCTTGTATTGCAGGATGATATGGATATTCTGGATGTTAACACTGTCCTTGGACAGCTTCAGATGGATGAAGCAAAGTACCTTGTTGAAAAATTATTAAATATGGCTATTAATCAGGTGAGAAGTTTGCGAGTACCAAAAAACTTTACTGATCTCCAAAGTTCTTAACACATCATATAAGGAAATGAGCCTTACTATCTCACACTGTGATAACACGCAAATACAGTTCACTCAGAATTATTTGCTATAGACTGTACTCTTGTAAAAGAAACAAAATAGATCTTTTTGAACAAGTGCAGAAATTAGAAACATGAATCATGTGAAAATATAAGCTAACATGTGTTTTAAAAGTTTTGATCATGGTGTTTGAATCTTTTTCCATGTGTTTATTGTGTACAGCACTGAATGTTTGTACACACATGTTTTAGTAGTTTGTACAGCAGAAGAATGGGATTTTAGGTGAGATTTTTCTTTTGTTTTTTTACTACATGTACTGCGTTCATATCACAAATATAATAAAAGCATTGTATGGAAATAGTAAAATTATCTCAAGATCACTATATTCACCTCTTTATCAGATCCCAAGTTCGAAATACTGTCAGGTAAAGTTGTAATATTCCTCTAACAGTAACTTAGCTTGTGTCTTTATATCTTGCAGAGCTTCCAAGTGGCCCAGAAGGAAGCCAACTTGAAAGAAATGGAAGTCAAGCTGAAGCAGGTGGTTGATAGCAACGCTGTGCAACAGCAACTTTTGCAACATGTTTTACAGCAGGCTAATGAAGAACTGTATAACTATGTTATGGCTAGTGTAGAACCAGGTATGAATGTAACACAAAAATTTACATCATGAAAATAGGGGTCAGTTTTAAGTATCTCTTCTATCCCAGAAAGAGGGGTCAGTTTCAAGTGCCACTCCATTCCTGGGAATGTGAGTCAGTTTTAAGTATCTCTTCCATCCTAGAAAAGAGGTGTCAGTTTTAAGTGTTACCTCCATCCTAGAAACAGAGTAGAACTTTAAACTAAGAGCTAGTTTTCCAAGTAAAAAACAAATTCATTCAGTAATGAATTTGTTCTTTCTTTTTGCTTGCTGTCTAAATATTGAGCATTAATTATTTTCTTTAGCCATCTATCATGAATGTGAAACAGTAAATAAGGTACAACTCTGAACGAGTAGTTCATCTGTGGAGTACATGGTGTTTGATGAATGTGAAACAGTAAATAAGGTACAACTCTGAACGAGTAGTTCATCTGTGGAGTACGTGGTGTTTGATGAATGTGAAACAGTAAATAAAGTACAACTCTGAACGAGTAGTTCATCTGTGGAGTACGTGGTGTTTGATGAATGTGAAACAGTAAATAAGGTACAACTCTGAACGAGTAGTTCATCTGTGGAGTACGTGGTGTTTGATGAATGTGAAACAGTAAATAAGGTACAACTCTGAACGAGTAGTTCATCTGTGGAGTACATGGTGTTTGATGAATGTGAAACAGTAAATAAGGTACAACTCTGAACGAGTAGTTCATCTGTGGAGTACGTGGTGTTTGATGAATGTGAAACAGTAAATAAAGTACAACTCTGAACGAGTAGTTCATCTGTGGAGTACGTGGTGTTTGATGAATGTGAAACAGTAAATAAGGTACAACTCTGAACGAGTAGTTCATCTGTGGAGTACGTGGTGTTTGATGAATGTGAAACAGTAAATAAGGTACAACTCTGAACGAGTAGTTCATCTGTGGAGTACGTGGTGTTTGATGAATGTGAAACAGTAAATAAAGTACAACTCTGAACGAGTAGTTCATCTGTGGAGTACATGGTGTTTGATGAATGTGAAACAGTAAATAAGGTACAACTCTGAACGAGTAGTTCATCTGTGGAATACGTGGTGTTTGATGAATGTGAAACAGTAAATAAGGTACAACTCTGAACGAGTAGTTCATCTGTGGAGTAATGGTGTTTGATGAATGTAAAACAGTAAATAAAGTACAACTCTGAACGAGTAGTTCATCTGTGGAGTAACGTGGTGTTTGATGAATGTGAAACAGTAAATAAGGTACAACTCTGAACGAGTAGTTCATCTGTGGAGTACATGGTGTTTGATGAATGTGAAACAGTAAATAAAGTACAACTCTGAACGAGTAGTTCATCTGTGGAGTACGTGGTGTTTGATGAATGTGAAACAGTAAATAAGGTACAACTCTGAACAGTAGTTCATCTGTGGAGTACGTGGTGTTTGATGAATGTGAAACAGTAAATAAGGTACAACTCTGAACGAGTAGTTCATCTGTGGAGTGCGTGGTGTTTGATGAATGTGAAACAGTAAATAAGGTACAACTCTGAACGAGTAGTTCATCTGTGGAGTAACGTGGTGTTTGATGAATGTGAAACAGTAAATAAGGTACAACTCTGAACGAGTAGTTCATCTGTGAGTAATGCGTGGTGTTTGATGAATGTGAAACAGTAAATAAGGTACAACTCTGAACGAGTAGTTCATCTGTGGAGTACGTGGTGTTTGATGAATGTGAAACAGTAAATAAGGTACAACTCTGAACCAGTAGTTCATCTGTGGAGTAATGGTGTTTGATGAATGTGAAACAGTAAATAAGGTACAACTCTGAACGAGTAGTTCATCTGTGGAGTACGTGGTGTTTGATGAATGTGAAACAGTAAATAAGGTACAACTCTGAACGAGTAGTTCATCTGTGGAGTAATGGTGTTTGATGAATGTGAAACAGTAAATAAGGTACAACTCTGAACGAGTAGTTCATCTGTGGAGTACGTGGTGTTTGATGAATGTGAAACAGTAAATAAGGTACAACTCTGAACGAGTAGTTCATCTGTGGAGTACGTGGTGTTTGATGAATGTGAAACAGTAAATAAGGTACAACTCTGAACGAGTAGTTCACCTGTGGAGTACGTGGTGTTTGATGAATGTGAAACAGTAAATAAGGTACAACTCTGAACGAGTAGTTCACCTGTGGAGTACGTGGTGTTTGATGAATGTGAAACAGTAAATAAGGTACAACTCTGAACGAGTAGTTCACCTGTGGAGTACATGATGTTTGATGAAATTGAAACAGTAAATAAATTACAACTCCGTACAAGAAGTTCGTCTGTGAAATACATGGTGTTTGAGAATTAGAAACTTACACTTGGGATACACTTACTGTTGTGAAAAAATACATTTTAACACTACAGAAGTGCATGAATTCAGTATGTGAATGGGTTTTTTTTTACATATGATAAACATATATCTGGATTGGATGGCATGAAATTATAGTTATAAAGACAGAATTCCTATTTTGATGAACATACATGTTGATTGTAGGGTGTGAAATTATTGGTATAAATGTAGCAGATTGTATATCTAGTTGAACATCCATTTTGAGTGGGTGGTGTGAAACTGGTTTATAAATACAACAGAATCTGTATCATTTTAAACTTGCATATTGAATGGTGTAGTATAAAACTGTTTATAAATGTATCAGAATGTGTCTCCCAGTGCATTAATCTGTTTATGTTGAGCTTAACATTTTACAGATATACCTGAAACGGCTGTTTTTTACTTTAATAGGTTTATTCATCATTCACCTCTATTTCCATCTCAAGTAATCTCTTGTTAAAAGCAAGCCCTTGTAACTTATTAATTTTGAAGTTTCTAACAAGTTGTTGAATTTATTTTAAATTTTTTCAAACATAACTTTGCATTAATTCTGTTTTATTCTTTAGTTGTTGGAAAATGTTAACTGTGGTTTTAAGAGTTATTCTCTAGTTGTTGGAAGATGTTAACTGTGGTTTTAAGAGTTTATTCTCTAGTTGTTGGAAGATGTTAACTGTGGTTTTAAGAGTTTATTCTCTAGTTGTTGGAAGATGTTAACCGTGGTTTTAAGAGTTTATTCTCTAGTTGTTGGAAGATATTAACCGTGGTTTTAAGAGTAACACAATTTATAAAATCATATAAAATTGTTTGTAACTTCCACAGTTTCTGGTGAGATATTCAGAGGCTGTAGTTACAGACTCAGTTTAATGAACTTAGTAGTTCACCTGTACCACCACAACAAACTATTTTGTTCCAGTAAGGAAGGAGACTTCTCTGAATTAATTGTTTTGATCAAGGATGGAAAATATTATCCGACATACCTTTTTATTCACTGTAGGTTTGGGAATAATTGGCTTGTATTTTGCTTATACATACTAAATCCATCCATACTGAACAATATTTATTGTTCTTGTTGGAATTACTTCTTTGCTTACATTATCACTTATTGGTATCTCGTTATGACAACAGGGACACAAACCAGATTAATATTTGATTACGACACCACAAACATGAACCATATCAGTAACTTATATCTGATAATTTGTGATTGTCATTAATAAATAATGTTTTAAAATATTATTTGATGTGATATTAATTAAAGCAAATTTTCAATTGTATTAACAACTAAGTCTGTTTACTTAATTCATGTAATAATATTCAATCTTTTTTAAACCTATATATGCCTTGTAATTTAATAGGTTTACATTTAAATTCTCATTTCTGGAAAGTGAAATTTAAGACTGATATAACTATATGCTATTTCAGAATATTTAAAAAGTGAAGAAACGTCTAGGTCAAGTTCCCTGCAGATAGGTGAGCATGCTCAAAACGAGAGTCGTGGAGTTAATTGCTATCATTAATTCTTCATAATATATATTAAGTTGGATTGCTTTCTTACTAAATGTAGATGCTCTCTTAAAATCATTTTCAAGTTTTGAATGCATAGATAAAATGTGTTGAGTGGTTAGTTCAAACTCAGTCCATTTTTCATCCTTAGCTGGAGTAGATGTTGTCTGTTTGAGCCTTAATATTTATTTATATTAATAGAGATGTTTAATTAAAGCTTGTTCTCTTTTAAATTATGTAAAATGCTTTGTTAATATTTATCCTTTATTATGTTTTGTATATAATTTGCAACATGCCCTATACTTCCCATTTTATGAGACCAACAGAGTAAATGTGTTTTCTCATGTTATCAAAAGCTATTGACTTTCCATAGAAACAAAAAACATTTTAGCTGGATTTTCAGTGTTCAAATCGGAGACATCGCTAAGCACTGGCACACGGGGCTTGTGCCCCATTTCTTTTTAACAGTACCCTGAATCACCAGTTGGTGTTTTGAAAAAATAAGAACAGAAAACCGTGATCTATATCAAACTGAAACACTGAAAATTCCCATAGGTGTTGCTAGTCTTAAAAGATTTGGAGTTCAGTAGTTCTGATATGGGTATTAACACTTTTACTGCTAATGAGAGAACAACGTTTAGACCTTCCTAGGTCATCTTCAGGTTAAGAAAGAGTTTGAAAGTGACCGTTGCTGGACACGTCTTCGGATGAGAGTATAAACGAGTACAGGATTGTAGGGGGCGTTGTAGGTAGATGTTAGGTTATTAATTAGTATAGGTATAAAGGCGTTCTTTTATGCTGATTTAATTTTGGTTTTAGTTGCTGTATAAGTAGGGCTTCTGTGATTTTGCATTTATTTATATTTGTTTCCCTATTTAATATCTAGGTGTTTTCTATGGCTATGTCATGTTTATTTGATTTGCAGTGTTTAAAAATGTGTGAAGGTGTTTTTTCTGTGTTCTTTGAATCTAGTTTCCATTTTCTACTTGTTTCTCAATAAAGAAGTCCTGGCATGCTGTTGCATTGTATTTTATAAATTATGTTTGTCGGTGTAGTTTTTACATAGTATGGATTTCAGTTTTGTACCTGGTTTTGAATAAATTTGGTGTTTACTGGAATGTTTGTTTTCTTTCTTTTTTTTGCTGATGTCTAGAACATGGTATGCAGCAGTATAAGGTTTTGTAGTTTGTAGCATCTTGGGATTTATTGTTGTTGGTCTCAGCGTGTGCATATACTTTTTTCCACATTTTTTTTTTTTTTTGAGGAAATTTGTTGTTAATGAAACAAAATGTTTTATTTTGTTGATTTTATCATTAATTTTATCAGGTTAACATAGTTTTGTGGCTGCATTTATTTGGTTTCTTAATATGTTATGTTTTTGATTTGTTTCCGTGCTGAGTTCCAGGGAATATATAATCCAGTATGGGTGATTTTTTTTATGTGGATTTCTGTTTTGAATTGTGTATCAGTTCTGGTGATCTTGAGGTTAGGAAATGTTATTTGGTTAGTTTCTTTCCTGTTCACAGGTGAACTTAATGTTGGGGTGTATCGAGTTAACATGGTTAAAAGAAACTAAGTGTATGTTCTGTAGATGTGAATCCAGCAATTGTATCGTCAATGTACCTGCACCAGTATAGTGAATCTCAAGTGATCAATTCAGCCTTACACCCACCACTATATTGATACCTGTATTCATTTATACACTTGTCTTTAAGATATGTCCAGCAACGGTCACTTTCAAACTCTGTCTTTCTTAACCTGAAGATGATCTAGGAAGTTCGAAATGTTCTTCTCTCCTTAGCAATAAAAGTGTTATACCCACGCCAACCATTCTGAGATACATTTTTATTTCAAGTGAGTTTCTTGTCATCAAGAACCTATGGTTTCAGTTTTAATGTTAGCTAGAAGGAGCATGATATTAAGGTGAAGTAAGTGTATAGAAATGCATCTAGTAGAATGTTCTAAATGATGTCACAAAATTCTGTCAGGTTTTATGAATGTCTAGAAGTGAAAGACCAGTTATAAATACTAGTTAATAGAGTGCTCTAGTTAATAAAATGTATAAGTGATGTTTTCACATTTGTTACGTGAGTTCTTAATCAAGTAATAGTTTTCAGTTTGAAGAGTTCCGCTCATTCGGTGAGGTGTTTGGATCAGTATTAGTTATTTTATACATTTTTTCAATTAGTTAGTAACAAAGCTTTACAAATAAATTTGTTTTTAACATTGTGTAATACCATTAGTAAGATTTTTCTGAAATCAGAAAATTACTGTTTTGACTTGTACATTTTAAATGTCATTTTGTATATTTCCTTCATTTATTGTTGTTTTTCCATCTTCTCTCTCTCTTTCTCTTTTTTTGCTTTTCATAAAACATATTGTTCCTTTGATTTCTCTTTTCTCTCTCATAATTTATTCTTTAAACTGATTGCTTTCTTTGTTTTTTTTATCTAAAAGTTTCATATCTATTGCAGTTCATTCATCATTTGCATAGGTCTGTTTACGAGTGTTTTTTATCTATTTCATATCATTTGTAGTCGGTTTTTCTTCCATCTGTTTAACATCTTTTTGTAGTCTAGTTACATCTTTTCATGGTATATACTGTTTTTTATCTAACTTCACTTTTTTTATGTCTTTCTACTGAAATTTCACTCCACAATTTAATTTCAGCTTGTGTATTTTTTATAAACCAATACTTCAAAGTTGTGTCTTCTGTTTCATCATCCAGTCTTGATTTGTTTTATTTTTCTCTTCAGGAATCTAAGCCAGGAATCTGACTCAACAAATGTGGACACTTTAGGAAGGAGAGATAAGGTATTCATAAGTTTTGAAAATTTTTGTAAGAACTGCATTCTGTAAATCAGAAAATTGATCTTGGAGTTTCTTTATGGTCTAACATGTAACTGGTTTATGTGCATGAAAAAATTCACTTTGAAAACTAGCAAAAAAATTACAAATTTCACTCAATTTTTAATTTTTGCTTCATTTGAAGAATGATTTTATCTGTGTAATACAAAGGTTAAATAAAACTAAGTTAAAAACTTTGTTAACCCTTTCTTCTTGTTGGGTTATGGCTCAAAAATTCTGTCATCTTGTTTGTTGACTTGCATTCAAAATTTGATTAAACTACTATTTTGTGAATTTGTCAGTAAGTTTGTTATCAGAATGTAGGTTATGATTCAAACTTATATATAAAGTTAATTTCTTAATTTAAAAGTAAATATTGAAAGAACACACCTAAATACAGATTTTGGTGAGTCATGTAGTAAGTTGAATGCAGCACTGTTTAAAAGTAGATGTTTGTGATTTCAAAATATTAAGTCTAGTTTCATACAAATTAGTAACTTGAAATCCTAACGTAGACAAGTTAGAATGTGAAATATGAACTTCATATCTTTTTATTTTGCTGAGTTATGGCTTGTGCACTGAATCAAACAGTGGCCCTGTTTACCTTTTTCAAATTTTGAAAATGGTCACTTGTATACATTTACTTTAATATATGACATGCAAATAACCAATTGACAGCTTAGAATGTGTGTTTAGTGGTTTTCTCAGCCATTTTAATCTTCGAAAAGACTACCATGTTCTTTCAAACAACGATTTCAAGAAGGAAGGTTGTGTTTTAGTCTGAAGTTTCATATTTTTTTAAACCCAACTACAGCTTAGTTGCTAACTTAATAAAATTATTATTGAATTCTTTTTGTTATTCAACTACATTGTGTGTGTGTGTGTAATGTATAATAATTGAAATGTGTCTGAATATTACAAAATATATGCATTGATGCAAGTTGATGCACAACCAGAAAGACATCATAATAAATATATAAGAGATTTAAGCTATTTAGACTACTAAACGTTTGTATTTTCATGTTACAATATGTAGTAATTCTAGCATGAAAAAAAAGCATAATTTATATTTATTTCCTAATTTTGTATGATGGTTACAAGGTTGGTCAATTGACAGATCCCACATAGTTATGAGTAGATAAAACAAAATAAAATATAGTGTTACTTAAAACAAACATTTAGATTGTATTTAGGAGGTTTTAGAGATCACACAAATAATATTTGAGATTTTTGGGATGAAGAGTTTTTAATTATATCATGAAATACTTTTCACTTGGACTAGTAATGAAACACTATTTTAACAAATAAATCTTTAGTAAAAGTATTTCATTAAAAAATCTATTTTTTTTTGTGTACAAAAAACTTGTAATTTGTACCAAAATTATACAAAATTTTGTGAAGTTACACATACTATATCAAAAGTTATAGTATAAACACTTAATGTGTGCCAGTGTGTAGATAAACTTGCGTATATTATACCTACGCTATTGTAAAAGGGTAGGCTTATCTTTATCCATTCTGCTTCTATAGAGCTCATGTTACTTTCAAAATGCTTATTTTGATATACAAGTTTATCACGTATATCTTAATTTGAAAATACTTTTAAATAAATGTAATTGATGGCATTTCATTCTTACTTGTGAATTTGGTTTACTTACCTGATAGAAAATATGGTAGGAAAACAATTAAAATAAAACTTCTTGAGATATTTCACTGGTGTGAAAGGAATATTTCCAATTTCTCACATCAATCACTGTTTTAATTCTCAATTGCTGAAGGCATTTAGAACATGGTTTAATATTTTCTTTTCCATTATGAAGTGTATTTTAATTCTCTAATGCAGGAGGTATGTTTGAAATATCTTTTAATCTCTTTCAGTATTGTCCCTCAGTGACACAGCAGTATGTCAGCAGATTTATAATGCTAGAAACTGGGTTTCAATATCTATGGTTAGCAGAGCACAGTAGCCCTTTGTGTAGCTTCGTGCTTAAAAACAAATACATCTTTTAATGTTAACTGTGTTTTATTTCTACTGGTTGATATTTTTGTGATCTGTTAACAAAAGCTAGTAAGTTATCTTTGAAGATTCCTGGAAGAAAAATAAAATATTCTGATTATTTTAAAATTAAGTTATTTTTTGTTTTTTTAAACAGATTAAATTCTTTTGTGGTATTTAAGTAAAATATTTATGGCAGGCTCGACGTCGAACCGCAACACCACAAGAACTGTTGTTCCCCCTGTCGAATGAATCTGTGGTTCCTTCAGTTAGTAAGATAGAAGAAGAAATGGAATCTTCCTCACAGCAGAAAGACTTGCCTTTTATTTCCTACCGTCAGGCGGAAGACATGACACAGAGTGTCTCGATACCAACTCATAATGTCTTGGCCGACAAGCTGAATATTCATCGAAAGTGATTAGTGATCCGGGATCCCTCAAGTAAAACCAAGTTCTATGTGCATGATTGTTTCCACTAGAAGAATATTTTAATAACAAATGAAAATTTTATGTGATTGAGTAACGGGTACTCTTGATTTAACTGTGTGAGCAACTGGAAGAAAATAGGCTCAGTCAAAATTTACTTGTCTTTATGGGTTGAGATCATTGAGTGACTTGCTGTTGTACATAATACTGATTTTACTAGGTGATTCAAACTGTACAGTTTCATGAATTATTAGTCTGAATTTTTATAATTCAGTTTACCTTAATGTTCTTTACTTTCATATGTTCAGAAATTTATTTCTCTTTGAAGTGTATAAATATGCACGGTGGCAAACTTTTGCCACAAAGTAAAATCTACTGTGTAATGATGTAACTTCCTTTTATAACAGAGATATGCCTGGCAAGTTTAAGCCTGATTCATCCCCTATCCTGAGGCGCAAGACTTACAACAAAATTTCAACTGAAACTTCCCCTGCTCTCCGCCGTAAAAATCTCAATAATCCCTTATCTTTCTCCACACTGACTCTACGGCAGCATTCTGTGTAAGGCAGTTTGTTTTGAGATAACAATATTATTTCTAATGCCTACATTAGAAGAATTGTGCAAACAATGTTAACATTCTTGCTTCTCCTAATATTGAGTAAAATTTCTTTATCCCTTTCTGTTGTGATTTAACAATACTTTCTGATTAACATAACAAAACTGATATTCTCTGTTCTGTACATTTCAATTACAAACTTGTTACAGGAGAAAATGAGTTATTTTGCAAATCAGTTTTCTACATTATTTGCTAGATAATGATAACAGTGACTATTTCCTATGTACTGTATTATGTGTAATAGCTAAAAAACAATATTTTAATACTCTGTCAGGTCCAACTGGTTACAAAGTTAACAATGTAACTGAATCAGAAATGTATTGTTTTTGTGAAGATTTTATGAGAAATGATTTTGAATCACTGAAAGTAGCATGAAGCTCATATAGTTTTGTTTTCACTCGTTGAATAAAATAAAATTTTGTGTGCAACACAATGTATTGAGTTTTTCCTCATCTTTTATTTTATTAGTGTTTATTTGGTTAGTTTTATTTGGCATTATTTTTGCTTATAACACACAATTCTGGTAGATTATAATAGATGTATTGAGTGGAGAAAATTAATTTTTTTACAATAAAAAATATATGTGAGTACCTTAAGAACTCCTGTGTTTACTTACTTTATTCAAAAACATGGACCTTACAGAAATATTTAGCATTTATGCTTCTGTACATGAAATGAGCATCATTAAACCATTGTGTAAGAGATAATTTTACGGAAATGTTAAACTGTTGTTATGAATTTTTGTATTTTGCTTATACTAAAACTACTAGCTCTGTTTAACCCAACTGACCCTGTGTTTTTAAGCCTTTGTGTGCTTGTGATTTCCAGTGAATCTAGCTCTGATGCCACCCCCTCCCAACTCCCCACCTGTTGGTCGTCGTAATGCTGGAGACAACGTTTTCTCTCGGCTTACTAGTGGCACTACTACTAACAATTGTAAGCCTGATAGGTGAGATGTAAATACTGAGGTTTTCTTTCATTTCAGTTTGAAGCTAATACATTGCTAGATATCAGACCTGAGTAAAAAGAAATTGGTTCTAACCGAGTGCCTGTATGTGGTGTGTGTGTGTCATCTTTGTGATCAACAAAATTACAGTCAGTTGAGTCAAGTGACTACATTTCTCCTTCCTATGATTTTAATTTCCATTTTCAACTCTTCACATATATATTTTGCTGTCTATCTGATAACTATGATTCTCTCATAAAGCTGTTTTTTTCATGGACTGTCAGCTAGCTGTGATTCTCTCATAAACCCATGTTTTGCAAACTGTTAAGTAGTCATTATATATTTATAAAGCCATTTTTTTTATACACTGTCAGCTAATTATGTTTTCATAAAGCTGTGTTTTGCAACATAAGAGTTGAATGTAACTCCCTTTAAGCTGGTTCTTTTTCTTTTTTTTTGTTAGTAATGAGATGGTGTCATTAGATGTGTAACCCTTTTCTTGCTTGTAGGAATACATACTTTAGGAGTTCACCTTCATTGGTGCTCGTTACAAGAACCTAAGTAACATGAAAGGGATCATAAAAAACATTTTCATACAAGTAAAAAATGTGTATTCTTGTAAACAGAATTTCCTAAGTGATAAAATAACCTTCAAATCTCAAATTTTATCACAAACTAAGTATCCCTTCAAAATGGTAAATAATCTTCACTGCCCTTAGAAACTTAATTACAGGTTGAAGAGACAAACAGGGAAAATTTAGAAAATCTGCACATTTATTGTTTTGCTGTACAACTCTAACTTTCACCCAATATCTATAAAATGTGTTAAACTGTTAATAAATGTGATATGGATTTTAATGGAAAACTCTTTCCTAACAGGGAAGAAATAAGGCAAGTTTCTGTTAAAAAAATTTTATTTGTATTGAACCATCAGCATCAGTGTATCAGATTAAATGTAAAAACTGAAATTCCTGACTGACAACTGTTAGCTAGGTTTAAAGAACACTCAATGACTCCCTCTCAACATATGATTAAACATAATCTCTCTATTTTTCAGAAGTAGAGTTTGAAAAAGAATACAGTGTGAATTGTAGAGAAATTAAAAGTTCTCTTCATCACAAACTCTGTTGTTTGACAGGATTACCAACAACCTCTCAGGTGTAGGTTTTGTTAGTAGTTGTTTTACAGCAAACAGTGTTGTCAAGCTTTGAGTTGTAAAACATGGCAATAAGGTAATGTAACAGAGTGAGGAGAATTCATGAGCATTGTAAATAATTGCAAGGATATAGTTTGTGTATGCATGATTTAGCCTGTGACGAATAGTCTAAAAGAAGTAACAAATTTCTTTGACTGTTTTTTACTATCCTATTAACATTTCGAGCTAAGTTCTACTGAATTTGAAGTGTAACACTAATATAAACGATCTTTGTAAAGTTTGCTGGTCATGCTTGATCCTGGTTTCATTGTTTCATACCAAAGTGTGTATTTACATATCCAACTACTAAAATCCTTGTGTTCATTAATAAATGTTTGGTGATTAATTTTATAATAATTACACCAATATCTCATAAAGTATGTTTCATAAAATATTGTTTATAAAATAACAATAAACGAGAAAGGAACTCTGAGTTACCTCAGAAGGACTCGGGAAAAACTTCCAAAAACATTAGTTGTTGTTTTTTTAAATTATAAATGTACAAATTAAAACACCTCATACTGTTGTGTTGTTATCCACTACAGAAACATTTCAGTGCTAAAACACAATTTGATGTTTGTATTTCTGTTTATAAGATTGGATTTGTATGCTCTTAGCTAAACATTCTTTATATGTTGTAGAAGCTAAGAAAGAACAAAAACAAACCCTTAAGCCAATATTTCCTGTTAGTTCTACTCTATAATTATCTCCCTAGGTTATACTCTCTTCCACTTGTCTTATCTAATGTTTCTTTCTCTTCTCATGCATTAACTAACCTGTGTTTTGTTTCTTTACCTGCGCTGCCTGATCTGTACGTCTCGTTTCTTTACCTGCGCTGCCTGATCGGTACGTCTCGTTTCTTTACCTGCGCTGCCTGATCGGTACGTCTCGTTTCTTTACCTGCGCTGCCTGATCTGTATCGTCTCGGTTTCTTTACCTCTTTGATCTGTGCGTCGTTTCTTTACCTGCGCTGCGTCTGTTTCTTTACCTGCGCTGGCTGATCTGTACGTCTCGTTTCTTTACCTGCGCTGCCTGATCGGTACGTCTCGTTTCTTTACCTGCGCTGCCTGATCGGTACGTCTCGTTTCTTTACCTGCGCTGCCTGATCGGTACGTCTCGTTTCTTTACCTGCGCTGCCTGATCGGTACGTCTCGTTTCTTTACCTGCGCTTGGCTGATCTGTGCGTCGTTTCTTTACCTGCGCTGCCTGATCTGTACGTCTGCGTTTCTTTACCTGCGCTGTATTGATCTGTACCTCGTTTCTTTACCTGCTGCTGGCTGATCTGTCTCGTTTCTTTACCTCGCGCTGGCTGATCTGTCGTCTCGTTTCTTTACACCTCTGCTGGCTGATCTGTGCGTCTCGTTTCTTTACCTCACGCTGTCTGATCGGTCGCGTCTCGGTTTCTTTACCTACGCTGTCTGATCTGGATGCGTCTAAGTTTCTTTACCTACGCTGTCTGATCTGTAACGTCTCGATTTTCTTTACCTACGCTGTCTGATCTATATCGTCTGATTTCTTTACCTCTCGCTGTCTGATACGCTGTCACGTTTCTTTACCTCTGCTTGTTCGATCTTGTAGCGTCTCGTTTATTTACCTCTGCTGCCTGATCTGTACGTCGTTTATTTACCTCTGCTGTCTGATCTGTGCATGTGCGTCTGGTTTATTTACCTCTGCTGTCTGATCTGTAATGCGTCTGGTTTATTTACCTGTGCTGTCTGATCTGTACGTCTGCTTTAATACCTACGCTGTCTGATCATCTGCGTCTGCCTTTCTTTACCTACGCTGCCTGATCTGTGCGTGCCTCTGTTTCTTTACCTCTGCTGTCTGATCTGGTTTATTTTACCTCTGCTGTCGATCTGTGCGTCTGGTTTATTTACCTGTGCTGTCTGATCTGGTGCGTCTGTTTTCTTTACCTGCGCTGTCTGATCTGTGCGTCTCGTTTTACCTAAGCTGCTGATCTGTGCGTCTGTTTCTTTTAAAACTGTCTGATCTCGTTTCTTTACCTGCTGCTGTCTGCCTGCGATCGTCTGTGCGTTTCGCTTTCTTTTACCTCTCTGATCTGTACGTTTTCTTTTACTCTGCGTCTGATCTGATCGCCTGACTTTCTTTACCTCTGCGTCTGGTTGCTGTCTGATCTTACTGGTTTCTTTTACCTGATCTGATCTGTGCGTCTCGTTTCTTTACCTGCTGTCTGATCTGCTGCGTCTGTTTCTTTACCTCTGCTGTCTGATCTGTCACGTCTCGTTTACCTGTGCTTCTGATCTTTCATTATCTAATCTCTACATGTTTCTCTCATCATTTACTGATAACTTTCTGTAGTTACTTAACTTCAAGTCAACAGTATATACACTTGCAACAGTTTACATTATCTTGTACCTTCTGAATCAAACGTTTATATACTAGCATATTGTGTTTTTTTTTTTTTCTTAATTATTAAAGAAGTCTTTGTTTAGTAATGAAAATACCTCTGATAACCTCATTTGATGTACAGTTGTACAAAACTGCAAGGTATAAACATTTATATTAAGTATTGTAAATTTCCCAAAGCTTGTTTTCAGCATTGAGGTTGAATTTGTATAAATCTGTTTCACAAGTTCAGTGAAAGAAATTTTGATCTACATTTAATGTAGTCCTTGAAAATTAGTTATTTGTATTTTCTCTGTGCATTTGACTTAATTTGTGTCATTTTAAACTTTGTGCTTAAAAGTTTATAATGTTTAATTTAGTGTGCATATAAACGGTAACAAAATTAAATGGATCTATGGATCTAAGTTATATCTCAGTGCCTTATCATAAATTTTATAAAAGGTAAGAACAATAAATCAAAACTGATATATATTAATCATGTTACAATGTTTTTAAGGTTCTATGATAAAAAGGTCCATGTTACACTATTTGTCAGTAAACTGACAACCATTTGTATGATTATATCATTAAACTGACAATTGCTTCATTGTTATTGTTATAACATGAGAAGCTCTAATATTGTTATAACAAGAGAAAGTCTAACTTTGTGTAACATTCACATGAATAAACGTTTAAAGTATTTATTGTAGTTTGTGTGTATTGAATCTAAAGTACAAAGAAAATATCAAACAAATGAATCTCGCTTGTTGATAATTGGCCTTCTGTACAATTAAAGTTTGTCAAAACAAAATAAAACTAAACTGGCATTTAAATAATATTTTTAAATTGCATAGAATCAAATGTTATATTTAATAGTTTTAATGTGAATATTGTCTTAATTAACATTGGAGTGACAGCTTTAAAATCTTGACTGTTAGTGTGGGTTTAAACCAATACCATTTATATAGGAAGAAATGATTAAAATTTACAAGTTTTCTGTAAACATTCTCTACGTTACAGAGGAAATATTAACCCTTACACTGGCAAACCTGTACAGGGAAGAAATGCCCCATTGGTCTGTACCCACGTGGCTGAAGGTCACAGCAAAGCTATATTATCTGTGGTAGCCACTGATGATGTGTTATTTAGTAGTTCAAAAGGTGAGGAATAGGTTATGAAATATCTGTCAAACAAGTCACTGTTCTTTAATAAACATATTTGAATTTGTAATTTGAAGCTAATTTGTAATTGTTTTCGTTCACCTCATGACAGACCACGTTGATTGTTGTAGTAAAAACATAAACTTTTATACTTTACTGAAAAATATTGAAAGTGTATCTTTTTTTTTTACTAAGGATTTAAATGTTATTATTCATCATAGACTTCACAATGGTAACATAATTAGATCCAGTTTGACTGAGCAAAACTAATTTGGTAATTCAAGGTAAAAGTTCTGTGATGGAAAACTAAGCTCCAGTGTTTAGTTTTGTCAAGGACACTTTTGATTTTGCTTTTCCAGTTGTAATTTTAGTGTTAAAAAAAGTACATTTTTAGGAAAATGCTAAACATCTTAATATGGAATGGATGTGTTAATAGATGGTACTGGGTAGAGTATTTATTAGGATTCAGTAAAAGTTAAATTAATAAGGACTTACACTAGTATTGTTTTCTTAGATCGAACAGTGAAAGTGTGGGATCTTCAGAGTGGAGAGAGATTCAAACCCTTGGTGGTCATCCAAACAATGTAAATGTAGTACGTTACTGTGAATACACACGCTTAGTGTTTAGTGTCTCCACGGCATACATTAATGTGTGGGACATCCGAGAAAATCCCTCGCGTTGTGTCAAGACACTTTGGTTAGTAATGTTAAGATGACAGAATCAATAACAAATTTAATATTACTTCTAAAACTGTTTTAAAAGTATTTATTATTCAAAAGTTTTGTTTTTATTTTAAAACAATAAGACTACTTTTCTCTTCTCTTTTTCAGTTTTCATAACTGCAGATTTTATATTCTAACACAGTGTAATAAAGAACAGTGGTTTTCAATGTTTGGAATGTTATTAATTTAATCTCTTCAGTTCCTCTGGATTGACAAACACTGGACCTATGCTGTTTAACACCCCATCAAGAACAATACAGTTGCCTCAAGGTGAAAGCGCAGATCAACGATATTTTACTCGATCAGTATGGAACAGTTCTGTTTTCTGCAGCAGGCAACATCGTACGCATCTGGGACCTGAGAATGTATGTTTTCTAGTACCTGGCATGCTTTAGATGTTGGTTTAATATTAATTGTGTTTCTAAACTTGTCTTCTCAGATCCACATAGTACAATACACTAGTAATAGTGTATTTTGTAAATCTGAGACTTGAATAATTGGTTTAATACCAGTTGTGTTTATAAAGTCTTTAAGAATACTAATGTTGTATCGTATTGTGTGAATCTTGGACTTGATGTCGATTTAATACTAACTGTGCTGCTAAAGTCTTTTTACATGCTACTGTAGTATGAAACATTAAAAAATAACAAACCAACCAACACTAACAATGACATTGCTGAGCATTTAGAAAGGAATATGGAATTCAACAAGCAGATGACATCAAATATCAAGATCTTATCTAAATGTCATTAATTTAAAACTAAAGGTGAGGAATCCATTTTAATCAAGAGAAATACATTTACAATCAACATAACTACAGTAGCAACTATGTTTGCTTTCACCTGGTTAACCTCAGCATAGTGATGTAGAGAATGATGCTAAATGTTTCAAGTAACAACCTTTAGCTCGTAGCTAAATTTGAAACCTAATTACAGTTTTGGATGTGGGAGGTTGAATTCTTTAATTTTCATTGGTTCCAAGGTATCAGATTAATTTTCTCTAATCTTTTCTAAAAGAATTTCAATTTGAGGGTGGGCAGGTATAGATTTTGATTAATAATAAAATTGAATTAGGTATGCACACACCCTTTGCTTGGTATTGCTGGTGCCCAAAAATATAGCTAATAAAAAGAAAAAAAGGTCTTGTAGATTAATTTACTTTAATCCTATGTGGAAGAATTTCAAATGCAGCAGCTATTGAGGATTCCCTCTTGCTTCAGGTTTGGATTATAAAATTACATTATTACTTAAATTGTTTATATATCAGAACTGGGTAATATTGAGTTTAACAGTGAAAAATTCCTAGGTACTTTCTCTCTTTCTGTTTTTTTATTTTTCTTAGAGCACTTTTTTTGCCCTTTAGGTTTCACAGCATAGGCAAACTTACTGGAGGGCATCAGGCTGCAGTGATGTGTCTCGCTCTTGATGGTGAGAGGGAAGATAACAAGTTGGTTATTACTGGTTCAAAGATCATTATATAAAGGTAGAAATACTGTTAGTAATTCGTACAAACTTAATTATAAAAACCTATTATTTTAAAGATTACCTACAGTTTTAGTTAAGACTAGATATTGCAGAAGACGTAGTATAGAAAAAACAACAACTTTCATTAGTGGTATTCACTTTGTATCAAATTCTTATGTGGACTTGAATTTTCTTAGGTTGTGAGTTGAACGTTTTTTGTGTTTTAAGCACTGGAAAATTCAAATTCTCGATGTTAATTGAAATTACCTTACATAATAATGGAATGAAGTATAATCATATATCATACTAGTTTTTCTAAATATAGTAAATACATATCCCAAAATCTTTGTGTTTTTAATATATCACCAGTTAGTTAACCCTATTTTGTTTTTTTGTCAGAAAATGTGTTGATTGGTGTTTATTAATAGTTTCAATTAAGTTTGACCAGAGCAATCTATGATTCTTTCAAGGTTTTGTCACTCCTCATGTGAAAAACCATGTCTTTAAATGATGTAATTGGGAATTATAAAACTAATAACCTAATGTTAATATTGTACAAATTATTAACAAAAAAAACATTTACATTTTAAAGCATTTACTCTTGTGCACCTTTTGAAATATTGCATTTAATTTAAAATAATTTCAGAATATCTCTCTTGAAATGGTTTTCATTGCATACAGGTGTTTGAGGTTATGGATGGTGCCAGTGGTGTTTTGACACCCAAACTTAATCTTGAACCTCCCCACTATGATGGAATTCAGTCCCTTGCTGTTCATGGAAACTACTTGTTTTCTGGTTCTCGGGACATGTGCATCAAGAAATGGGATCTCGGTAATCAGTGTTTGGTCCAGGTAAATATGAAAAATCCTTTGTTCTCTTTTATATGAAGTAAAATGGTTGTAGGTATGCTAATGAATTTTTGTTCTATGTATTTTAGATAAATAGATTTAAATCATTTCTTAAACAAAAGCTATTTATGCCACTAACAACAAAAAATATTGTAGAAAGTGCTGTTTTTGTTTTTTCCTCCTTTCTAGCAAACTTTCCACTTAGAGAAACTGTTGATTTCACCAGTTTTTTTTTTGTAAAGGCTTTATTTTAAAAAAATCTAATTTTTAAAGCAAATTCATAAGCATTTCCCATACCAATTGAATCTCTGAGTAAGTGCTACAGTTATCACTCTCTGCAAGCTCTCCAAGATTTAGATGTAGCTGAGTAGTATGGCATTCATTAATTAAATGTATTTTCTACAGGGCTAAATTATGCATTCTGTATTGCCTTTCATGAAAGTTATACACTTATACCATTATAAAATCTTAAAATACAAAAAAGTGGTTAAAAATAATACAGGGATGAACATTATGATACTTACTGGGACCTGGTGAAGGTTGTTTGATCACTGGGACCTGGTGAAGGTTGTTTGTTCAGACTGTACATTTTCTTTTATCAGTTATGTATGGTTAAATTGTTATTCAATGTGTGTTTTTTTTCTTATAGTCACTGAACCAAGCCCACAAAGATTGGGTGTGTGGGCTGAGTTTTCTGCCAAACAGCAACACACTGCTCAGTTGTTGTCGTGGTGGATTTATTAAACTGTGGTCTGCAGACAGGTGCCAGTTGATAACTGAATTAAAGGCTCACAATGCACCTATTAATGCCATTACAACCAACTCAACATTTGTCTTCACAGCATCAAAGTAAGTTAACCTACCTACTAGACATTTTACTACAAACCAAATAACAACCAACTCATTGTTTATCTTCAGGGTATCAAAAGTAGATTAATCTGTTGCCAGATCATTATGTTACATTCCAAAATAATAAACAACACATCATTTATCTTTATAGCATCAAAGTAAGTTAATCTATTCCCTAGTCACTCTATTACATAGCAGATAACAACTGACTCATTGTTTGTCTTCAGAGTAACAAAAGTAGGTTAATCTACTCTCTAGTTATTATGTTACATGCCAAATACAAAAGAAAACTATCTGTACAGGTTGCACAGACTACCAGAAAGGAAGTGTAGAAAAGTTGTTGACCAGCTAAGCACTACCTAAAACTATTCAAACTTACTGTGTATCTTAAAAAATAAATGTATCAAGTAATTTCAAGAAGGAAAAATAAATTATTATATTTTCTCCACAGGTTTGTTTAAAACGTTTAATCACATAGTCAAAATGAAGTAAAGTACCAATTAATTTGAAGTGTTTAAAACTATGACTTTTCTACTAAGCAGTTGCTCAATTCACCCTCAAAATAAATTTTTTTAATATTTTTCATATTATTATTGTATCTTTTCATTCCCTCAGTAACTGTCATGTAAAATAAGAGATCACACCAATCTTGTGATATCCATTTTAGAAAGACATTGATTCAGAGTAGATCCTGGAGGGATGGGGGTATACATCCTCCTTCATATTAGGGTGGGGGTATGGTGCATACAATCATCCCCCCCCCTACAGTTTGGTCTGCTGAATTGTTTTATTGCATCACAGGCCTACAAATTGTGTGTTTGTCGTGTTCTTACCAATCGAATTACATAATTAGGCCTTGATGTAGGCTTTTTCAGTAGCCGAAATGTACATCTTTAATATAGGCGTGCTTCTAAGCTTTTTGATCTAAGCGATAGTTCATAAGTATCAGTCAGTAGGCCTAAGTATACATGCAAGTATCGTGGCAACAAGATTACTGTGTGACTGCATGTTTACAGCTTTCAGGTTCGCATAATCAGAGATTACCAATTTGCAAATTGAACAGTCCACATAAGTGGTTGCAAAATCACCCCCATCGGTGTAAAAAATCTCGCCCTGCACTGATTAATTGTTACTCTGAAATAGATGCTTTACAGTTTTCATTACCACATAATACTGTATATTCTGTATCTTACTAATTATTCTCCAATTTAAAATGTACATCACTCTTAAACAGTTGGATCAATTTAAAACTATTGTTTTTTCATTGATAATAAACTATTCTCATCAGCAGAGAGCAAACTATTATTGCATATTGTTTTAAATTCTTTGCAAGTGCCTGAAATAGATTTTTTTTTAAAGATATCGAACCTGATTTTAAAAAGTTAGTTGAGAAATCTGTTATTCTATGGCTCAAGCTGAGTGACATAGCATGAAACAACAAACTGTCATGAAGTCCATGGACAAGATGGTTAAAATCTTGTTTTCATACATAGGTCTAAATCTTTAGTCAAGTTTTTGTTATAATTTAATGCAGATGAACATGAAACATTTGTAATTATGATTTGCTGATGAGAATGTTTCAAACTCATATTATTTTCCAACAAATTTTCTATTGAACTATGTAGATGGTGTAATTATTTTATTCATTGGCATATGTTGTTTGTGTTTAGGAACTAGTTCTTCTATTGCTATGTAAATGAAACAACTGAATTAAGTTTAACAAAACATGTTTACTTTCCAAACATGTCCCTCCCTCAAAGAACTGCATTTCATTTTGGTTCTATACTAATTGTTTGCATCTTTTATTTACAGTGAGGCATCCATCAAAATTTGGAAACCTCTTGCTGCTCCTCTAACTTGTTGAGCTCCTTTGTCCTCTGGTTCTTCCGGTGACTTGGTTCTCTTTACTTTCTCTTATTTCTTTAGTAAAACGGTTCTTTCCTACTCTGACTCAGTTAAATACTATTTGTTTACTATTTTCCTTTTTAAGAATCTTTTACTATTAGTTGGGTACACTACAGAGCTTTTCTACAAATGATATCCACATACCTTTAATTAATACAATAGAATGTAGTAAAATAGTGACATTTTTACATCATTAGCTTTTAATTTTTCTTTTAACTAAAGTCATCAATAGCCCTGTCTAGCTCTGCAGTCAAATTCAGAACCCACTTTTTAATGTTACTTGTAGTTCTAGCCAAACATGGCTTACTTATTTATACCAACTTGTACAGGAAAATATGTTATTCAGCTCTGTGGCCAAATTTGTACTTTGTGTCTAAACTAAAGTGAAAAAGCTATATAAAGTAGCATTCAGATGATTATTACACACAGTGCAAATGTTAAATTTAACCAGCTAGAAAAATTAGGCTAAGTATAACTGACAAGTTGAACAGTGCAGCTTTTCATTCCAGGAAGGACTTCTTACCATTTACGGGTAAAAATAGAAAGTATATATATATTATATTATTTATCATTTAGTTTCCTTTCATGTTCATGTTTCCTCAGTGATCATACAGTGCGCATGTGGCATGCACGTGATGTTTCACCAGAGATCAGTTGTTTTGGAAATGGAAGACTATAACAGCAACACATTAAGACAGAAATCGAAGATTCCTACTAAATATCCTAGATGGGGATTTAGAAACAATGTTAACCATGGGAACATTATTTTTTGTTTTCTATAAAGGAGATAAAATCAGCTCACCATATGCTGCTTCATAGAATATTCAAGTTTCAGTGAAACAGATGTGATTTTATGGTTTTCATGGATTTTCTGATGTGTTATTTGTAAAATTAGTCCTTAATATTCAAGAAATGATTTAAAGACTGTAATTGTTTGAATTTCAATAATTATAAGAATTTGAGATGTTTCCTGATTCTGTTAACCAAGAGGCTAATGTTTAGGGCCTCAAACCTACTTGACATTAAAAATATTTCCATGGGTTTAGAGTATTAACTTATTGTTTAATGTAATTTAGGAGACTGTACAGGATAAATTCTAAGTTATTTGCTTTCTGCTACATGAATATTGTACAGTAATAAAAATATAGTTTTAAACATTCCATAAGGTCATGTCTTCAAA
>NC_134828.1:26314589-26379479 GCF_004210375.1 Tachypleus tridentatus | reverse complement strand
TTTCACCTGGAGCATCCAGATAAGATAACTGGATAAATTAACGTTTTCCATATCTTTGGTTAAAATTTCTTTTATCTCCTTACTCTATTGCCAAAAGATGCTTTGGAAACATTCTTCTGGTGTATCACTTCAAACCTGTTGTGTAGGACAGCTACCAATGACTAACAGTTATTACGGTTTTCAGTTACTAGGTTACATAATTTTATTAAATCTTATCCTAAATGAGGAGTAAAATGAATAGCCTATTCTTGAGTGGTATAACTGTCGTAATCTTGCTATGCATAGGATTGAACAATAGCAGTAGTAACTGTAGACTAGATGTATTATCTGGTTTTATATCTTATAGAAAGTGGTGTTCAGGTTTCTCTGAATGAAACTACATTTTTGTACATTACATTAACCGAGACAGTTGTTTGTACTATAATGTTTATAAAACTAAACTTTTTTATACATTATTTTTATCACATTCACTTCTCTGTAGTGCAACGTTTATGAAATTAAATTTGTTTTATAATGCTACTTTGGGGCTTGGTATGGCCAAGTGGGTTAATGCTCGACTCAGTAATCCGAGGGTCTGGTTCGAATCTGGGTTGCACAAAACTTGCTTGCCTTTCAGCCGTGGGGCGTTATAATGTGATGGTCAATCCCACTATTCGTTGGTAAAAGAGTAGCCCAAGAGTTGGCAGTGGGTGGTGATAACTAGCTGCCTTCCCTCTAGTCTTAGACTGCTAAATTAGGGACAGCTAGCTGAGATAGCCCTCGAGTAGTTTTTGTGAAATTCAAAAACAAAACAAACAATACATTACCTTTATCACATTCAGTTGTTTATATTGTAATGTTTATGAAACTAAACTTGCTTTACAGATTATTTTTATCACATTTAGTTGTTTGTAGTGTAATGTTTATCACACTTAACTTGTTTTATACATTACTTAAAATACGTATTCAAGTTGTAAATATTCCTATTACTTTAAAATAACAACATCCAGCTTTAATTAAGCCTTGTTAGTTGAGCAAATGAGCATATTACAATTCTGAATTCAAGGAAAACTTTGAAAAGAATACATTTCATAATTTTTATTCACATTAGAGGATCTATCACAAATAAAACAGATACTTGAAGGGTTACAATCACTCAACAAACATTTTAACAGAAATGTGTCCATCAATTTCTCTTTAGTACACCATATCACCATGTTTTTCCAAGTTTACACAGCAGCTCTTAAATGAATGCTAAGGTAACTAAGCTTACTTCTACAATATTTTGTTAATTCGTTCATCTACATACAAGTTATTCCTAATGCTCTAGTGTTTAATTTATTCATCACCAAAACATATACAGAATTAATTATTACTTACAGTATTTCTCAACAGTTAGTACATAGTAACTTTAATTTTATACCTAACACATATGAAGTTATCTCTATTTGGGACCACAACAACTGTGGTTATTATTTATTGTTTCAAAATAACAGCAACACATTTGACTTATTTTTATGAGAATCAAACTTATGGAACAATTGCTTGGATGCTACTATTCAAGTGAAAATGTATCACACAGAAGAGACATTTCTTACAAAATTTCACTTAAGAGCTGACATAGTTCTTTAAACATGAAACTGAAACCAAACCAAATCTAAAAAGGAGGAGTACTTAGGAAGTTCATTTGATGGTGTCCGTGAGAAGACAAATGACTGGGTAAGGATTAAAAGTGTTTTTTCTCTATGTTGTTTTTTTTCTTCTTTTTCTGAAGCCTAAAAAACCAGAAAATGTGTTAATAATGATTCTAAAATGAAATCATAAATTTTATTTCCAGTACTAAAGTGAAAAAAAAATATTCAGTGTTTTCACTTTTTCGTAGTTAAAGGAAAGAAATAAAACAACAATAACAAAATCATACCTAAGTTGGGTCAGTACACATTTCATGATTAAAAGCAATTAGTCAAATTGAGAGAATATTGAGTTAAACCTGTTGGACAATTAACAATTATTAATAAAGGTAATTACTGATCAACTGGAGTAGCATGTTAGAACATTTATTTTGTGAGTCAAAAGTAACATGAAACTACAAACACTGATTTTTTTTATCAATTATATAAAACATTAAATGAGAAAAATCCACACTTTGTAAGGTCATACCTTATAAGAAAAAAAGTTCCTAGATTCAAATATCTCCTTCCTTTAAGACATTGAGTGAGAAGGTAGCACTACTTTCTCCTGAGCTGTCTGAGGTAATGACGGTATACTGTCCAACATCAGCTTCTAATGTTGATGGGATTTTCAGAGTAAAAGAATGACCTTTCTTAGTGATCTTATGCCTTGGACTTTCCTCTTCTAAGGGTTTCCCATCTTTGAGCCAACGTACTGAACAGAAGAAACATATTTTAGGCTTAACAGACATTATTCTTTTAATTTCTACTAGATGCAAACAGGAGTGGAAATTTTCACCAGAGTCAGTCAACCCAGTACAACTCTGATTAAATGTCAGTCAGTCAACCCAGTACAACTCTGATTAAATTATAAATGAATTACCAAAATGATTCATCAATCTGAAAAACCAAGAACATAAAACTCCTATATATAACTAAAATAAAAATATATTAATTTTATATAGATTTATTCCATAATTTCTATATCACTGCTGCTTCTTCACTTTTGTTATGAATCCAGTCCTGAATGGTCAGTTGCACTGTCACAGAATTATAACTTTAACAAAAGGCAACTGAAAATTTGAGAAGCAGGATAAGAACACAAATGAAATTTCAACAAACAGGAAATTATGTCAAACAGAACAATATTTAAATACACCTTCCAAGGGAGAAGAAACTGTTGAAGAATCTGGTAGGAACAACTAGTAAAGTATAGGAGAAATAAATACCTATATAACTGGGAAAAAGGAAAGGTGTGGGGGTCAGAGCCACCTGAAAATTCAAGATTAAGGAACCAGGAAACCCCCAATCCAAAAGTCAAATGAGGTATTCTACATGACAGAGAACAGTGAGTTAATGAGGGGGGAAAACCTTGAACCCAGAAACCAATGAAGCAAAATATTCTATTTGCATTAAGAAACTTCCATAGAAAGGGGGGAAGCAAATGAAACAATCCAGAAAAGAAGCAAACCACTGAAAAGTTGATCTCCTCATCCATGACCAGAATAGAACCAGGCATGAAGATGGAGGATAAGAAGGTCCAGATGAAACACTAGTTACTAAGGGTTGCAAAGAAAGTATGGAGTCAGAGGAAGAGGTAGCTGAGGAGGAAGGTGAAGATGAAGCTGGAAAAGCCATGGAAATCACAGCTGAGATGCCCAGGAAGGAACTATAAGAAGGACTGAACCTGTAGCATCAAGGATGACCAAAAGCACCTGTAAAAGGAGGAGAATGGGATGACAGAAAAATATGTTGGTCCAATCCTAGTTGAAAACATCAATAGCCAGAGCAAAATGATAAAGTAATGGAGACCAAAACCAAGGCAATTTTTGGTTAATAGACATAGCAAAAGCCTTCTCTTGAGGAGTACCCCACTGAAGTCAAAGCCACTGAGGAACAAAAGGATTGAACAACCATTCCATTGGAAAAAATTCATCTGGGCAAAATTCTAATCCATAACCAAAGAGAAAGCACATGGAACATAGTACACAAAAATTTGAATATCAAGCATGTAAGCCCCAAAAGAAAATCCAACGTATGAATACAGAGGGATTGAGAATAGGTTCCTCCCTGGTGATAGAGATAAGCAACCACTGAAGAAAAGTAAGAATGGATAATTACTAGATGGAGAAAATGAACCAAAACATGATGTATAGCAAGAAGCTTCAGGACATTTATGTGATAAGATCTCTCGGCCACAGACCAAAATCTCAAATCTTCCATCTGAACATCCCAAGTCTCCATCTCCAAAGAGCTGCTTCCATGTAGGACAAGTAGGAAGAAGCAGGACATCTGCTGATGTGCCAGTCATATTTAACCATTGATTCTGATTGTAGATCAGGGTAATAAGAACAAAGAACGTTTGTGAGATTCCACTGGTCATGAAGAGCCTGCACATGAACCCTGACCTAAGGAGATAAGGGCTACCATGAAAGACTACACCCTCAAATGCAACAGTAACTCATGAACTGTAAAAAACTAAAAACCCATAAACAAAGTAGAAGAGGAGTAGGATGGACCCTACTTAGATGCACATTGAGAACACCCAAATGGAGAAAATATTGGATAAGATGCAGTAAGGACTTATCCAACTTGAGAGAGAGAACACCCAAATGGAGAAAATATTGGATAAGATGCAGTGACTTATCCAACTTGAGAGAGAGAACACCCAAATGGAGAAAATATTGGATAAGATGCAGTAAGGACTTATCCAACTTGAGAGAGAGAACACCAAATGGAGAAAAAATATTGGATAAGATGCAGTAAGGACTTATCCAACTTGAGAGAGAGAACACCCAAATGGAGAAAATATTGGATAAGATGCAGTAAGGACTTATCCAACTTGAGAGAGAGAACACCCAAATGGAGAAAATATTGGATAAGATGCAGTAAGGACTTATCCAACTTGAGAGAGAGAACACCCAAATGGAGAAAATATTGGATAAGATGCAGTAAGGTCTTATCCAACTTGATTTACCAGCCCACTATAGCTGCCTCCAAAAGCACCTGATGCAAGTAACAGGCTGGTTCCTGTTTGGAATGAGTTAATAGTAACCAGTCATCCAAAAAATGAGGAAAGTGCAACCTAAGAGCAAACAGTGGAAAATCAGTGTTCTGACTGCTCAACAAACATACAAAGCCACAGCATACCTGAAGGTCAGTGCATGAAACAGAAAGACCACCCTCTGAAGAACAAATCAAATAGAAGGTTAGGAGTGATGAGAAACCTGGATATGTAAACAAGCATTTGCAACATTCTTTGTGGTAATCTATAAGCTGGGAGAAAAAGCTCATCTAAGTGTGAGAAATGACTACAAGGTAAAACAGGATACACTGAAAATTAGAGTGAGGTGAGACAAACCTAGTAAAGGCTGTCAGTCTCCAGTTTATCATGAGGACAACAAACAGGATAGAATAAAATCAAGAGAAATCTGATAAACAGGTACAGTGACATGTTGCGATGGAAAATCTTTTACCACACTGGAAAAACACTGGCTGGAGAGAGGATCTCAGGTCACAGGGAAAGAGAAAGATACCTGATATGAAGGAGATGGGGAAAGAAGTAGGAGGACAAGTCCCTTTGATAAACCTAAAGGGAACATGAATCAGTGAAAGATACCAAATGATAAAAAAAACATACAGCTCCCACTGGTTAGTCCCTGGTACTGTTACAAACATGCTCATCGATACTAAATAAAAAAACGAGATGAGAAACCACTGAAAGGAGGAAGAGATAGAAAAGGATCAGGGGAAGATAGGAATAGGGGACTTTTTGTGGCTCCAACTGCAACAAATGTGCCACCAAAGAGGAAAGGGTAGAGTGCTGACACACAGATTATACACATGATTCCAAAGTCTCAGATACATGATAAAAAAGATATTGCAGAGGGGTCATATGTACCATCCTCAAAAGGAAGAGGTACCAAACAAATCCAAGGCAAGGTCACATCATGACTTAAGATCCCTACAACAGTGAAAATGCATGCGTTAAGCAAGAATCAGAGATGACAAAACAACAAACACGGAGGTAATAAGGAATCACAGAAAATCGGGGAACTGGATAAAACATCACATACCTGAGAAACCATGTTGAAAAATAATGTTTTAGCCTTAATTGATTGTGCTGGAGGGGTAACAAAAGACATGCCAAAATCCAGTCGAGTAAAAAGGAAATAAAATCTTTTTCAGCCTGAACACATTTGGCTTGTTCAGGAGGATTAGTGGCACAAAATCAAAGTGGGATCACGAACCTTAAAATTCATTGTAGAAATAAATATATAAAACAAAAGTGTTTGATGTGAAAATATGTGTGAATAAAAAAAAGACTGGGAAATTAGATTAAAAGATTTCTTCAATGTAAAGAAAAATAATAATGAA
Organism: Tachypleus tridentatus; assembly: GCF_004210375.1. Taxonomy (NCBI): domain Eukaryota; kingdom Metazoa; phylum Arthropoda; class Merostomata; order Xiphosura; family Limulidae; genus Tachypleus; species Tachypleus tridentatus. The sequence goes on along the minus strand of NC_134828.1, from coordinate 26,373,453 downwards.
GAAATCTGGAAATTAAACTATTGAAATCATGAAAACAATACAGAGGAAGAGCATCAAGACAAAGAAAGTCTGAATAGAGGGAGTCACATGTTCTACTGTGGATATTAAACTATTGAAATCATGAAAACAATACATAGGAAGAGCATCAAAACAAAGAAAGTCTGAATAGAGGGAGTCACATGTTCTACTGTGGATATTAAACTATTGAAATCATGAAAACAATACATAGGAAGAGCATCAAAACAAAGAAAGTCTGAATAGAGGGAGTCACATGTTCTACTGTGGATATTAAACTATTGAAATCATGAAAACAATACATAGGAAGAGCATCAAAACAAAGAAAGTCTGAATAGAGGGAGTCACATGTTCTACTGTGGATATTAAACTATTGAAATCATGAAAACAATACATAGGAAGAGCATCAAAAAAAAGAAAGTCTGAATAGAGGGAGTCACATGTTCTACTGTGGATATTAAACTATTGAAATCATGAAAACAATACATAGGAAGAGCATCAAAACAAAGAAAGTCTGAATAGAGGGAGTCACATGTTCTACTGTGGATATTAAACTATTGAAATCATGAAAACAATACATAGGAAGAGCATCAAAACAAAGAAAGTCTGAATAGAGGGAGTCACATGTTCTACTGTGGATATTAAACTATTAAAATCATGAAAACAATACATAGGAAGAGCATCAAAACAAAGAAAGTCTGAATAGAGGGAGTCACATGTTCTACTGTGGATATTAAACTATTGAAATCATGAAAACAATACATAGGAAGAGCATCAAAACAAAGAAAGTCTGAATAGAGGGAGTCACATGTTCTACTGTGGATATTAAACTATTGAAATCATGAAAACAATACATAGGAAGAGCATCAAAACAAAGAAAGTCTGAATAGAGGGAGTCACATGTTCTACTGTGGATATTAAACTATTGAAATCATGAAAACAATACATAGGAAGAGCATCAAAACAAAGAAAGTCTGAAGAGAGGGAGTCACATGTTCTACTGTGGATATTAAACTATTGAAATCATGAAAACAATACATAGGAAGAGCATCAAAACAAAGAAAATCTGAATAGAGGGAGTCACATGTTCTACTGTGGATATTAAACTATTGAAATCATGAAAACAATACATAGGAAGAGCATCAAAACAAAGAAAGTCTGAATAGAGGGAGTCACATGTTCTACTGTGGATATTAAACTATTGAAATCATGAAAACAATACATAGGAAGAGCATCAAAACAAAGAAAGTCTGAATAGAGGAAGTCACATGTCATGTCACACTCTTATTGGTGGAGGATTGACACATGGTGATCTGCATGCTACAAGCTTTTTATCTTCCTTCTGCTGGAATTGACTGATTTTAATAATTTTTAGAATTTGCAGAAGTAGAGTAATATATTGTAACAGAACAATATTTATATATTACAATGTATATATACAATTATCAAAGGCCTAGAAACTATCAAACTCAACACAGCACAAGATATATATATACACACCTATCAAACTCAACACTGTAGAAGGTGTGTATACATATAAGACACTCAAAACATTAAATTGTACTCATCTATCAAATTCAACACAGTAAAAGATTTGTATACATTTATCAACAGAGAAGAAAACATCAAAATGTGAGAAGGTAACATTGTCTAGATTACAGACAACAACAGCATCATATATTATATACAGTATATATGAACATACTTTGAAATCAAGTATTATAATGAGTTTGAATTGTTTGGATGATGGTATTATGGGTAGTAGCAACTTTGTACACACGCAACTGCACATCTACATACATCTTTTGTTACACAGAGTTGGCAGGGTTGTCTGCACTTGGGTATTATGGCCAGTAATATCCTAATACACACTTTGAAGCCTGTTATTATATTGCATTGTTAGGGTTGTCTGAACTTTTGTATTATGGCCTATAGTAACCTAATATAAACACACTTATATACAAGCATACTTTAAAACCTTTTGTTGTGTAGTTTTTATGGTTGTATAGGCTTAGAGTAAGCAGTGAAACCTCATAAACACATCACAAAATACAGGCAGTTTTTTTGTTTTTTTTTCTCTTTTAATAATTGTATATGTTCATACTGTGGGCCTTCCACAATTTTGAATTCACTGACAAGGGCTATCCAACTCTTTAAAAACATCTTTTTTTATTCTACTATATTTTTGTACTTGACTCAACAAATACTGTATCAACCAGAGAAGTTTTCTATACAAACCTGAGACAGCTTTCTTTTCTGTTGTGACTTTAAAAGTAACTGGTTGGTTTTCAACAACAGTAGCAGACTGTGGAAATTCTACAAATACAGGACCTTTCAAAGGCTCTTTAGGTACTGAGAGAAAACAAACAATCTTAGAATAAAAACTGGTAAATATCCAAACTATTAAACATTTCAAAAGCTAGATTCACTTACAAATGTTTGACTTCCAGACTAATGTAAAACTCACAATTTAAATATTACCCAGAGTAACTGAAATCTTTAATATATTTTATTCCAAATATTTCTAATGCTTTTGGGAGATATTGGGGAATAAATTTTAAAATTATAATTCACTATAAAGATGGTACCAGTAAAAAAATAATATATCCAGTGACATTTTTTTCAAAGTTAGTCAAAATTAAATAAATTATGGACAATTAATCCAAAAGAGTAAAATAACTTGAAGATAATGTTAACGTTTTATTACAAGTCCATGATTTCCATTCAGAATTAGTTTAAATGTTCAAATTCATCAATGTTAGAAAGAAATTTGAGGCTATATGAAGCATTTTCTTAAATTTTCAAACAGTTGTAAGCTATTTTCTCTCACAGTAAATCTCAGACTGTTCTTGAGTCTTCTTTCATCAGTTTGTGTATTTACATAATATTAATGTAATACTTAACACTGTAATACTTAATATTCTTTTGTTTCACACATTATGATGCAGTAAAATGAATGCTCATATTAGACTATCTATATGTAGCTTAATGATTTAGACAAACAAAATAACACAAAGGGCAACACTATTAAAAAAAAAAGACACATTAAAAATGTTCTTTCTTGATGACAAGAAATCCACTTGAACTAAAAATGTATATCAGAACAGATGGTATGGGTATGAACACTTTTATTGATAACAACGTTCAGGTTAACCTTAAGATGACCTAGGAAGGTCCAAACATTGTTTTCTGCTTATCAATAAAAGTGTTAATACCCATACCAGCCATTCTGAGATACAAAAATGTTATTTAATTACTTTTAGTAAAATACCTTTTGAAATAGTTAGCATAATAGTTTTTAAATTCAAATCTGGAAAGAACACATTTCAGTATTATATGTAAATAACTTTCACAAAATTAGCTGATTAAGTTACCTATAACTAGCAACGTGCAGCTGCTAAATGCTTCGCCTGCATCATTGAAAGCTTCACATGTGTAGAATCCACTGTCTTCAGGGAAAATCTCACTGATCACTAGCTGGTAATTATCACCATCATGCCTGTAGTCAAAATCCTTGCTGGGTTTGATTTCTTTGTCATTGTGAAGCCAAACCACATCAAACTTTGAGGGACCTTTAATGTTCAGAAGACTTTTTTCAGTCTAGGTCTTGAATGACTCCCTGATAAATCTTAATAAGGCTTAACGTTATAACAGAACTAACATATCTCAACTAACGAACAATGAGCTTTCAGTATATTTTTATTATTTTTGTTATGATTTTAATGCATGTTTGATTTTTTTCTGAAAGAGTTAAAACATAAACTTTTCTTAACTTAAACTACAGAACACTTAAAAACTAAAATACACTGTATTTAAAACACATACACTGCTGGCCAAAATTTTAAGGCCAATAAACATAAAAAAAGAATATGCATTTTACGTTGTTAGACTGAACCACTTATTTGAGTAGAGCTTCAAAAGATGAAAATAAGATAAGGGAAAATAAAACTAAAAAACTTTTTTAGCATTTAATAGGGAAAATGTGAACACTATGAAATTAGCCTGAATACTAGCTGGACAAAAGTTTAAGACCAAACTGAAATGAAGCATTAATCGGTAAACACATAATGAAATTTAGACATTTGTGCTCAAGCACTAGCGTTGTCAACATCTCCCACTGACATCTCCTGTGTTACATTAGGTAAAAACATAGCAAAGGCTAAAAAGTTGACAGAGTTTGAACATGGCAGAATTGTTGAGCTGCAAATGCAAAAGCAAGGTCTCTCTCAACATACTATTGCTAGTGAGATTGGGTTTAGTAAAACTGTTGTTGCAAATTTCTTTAAAAACCCTGAGGGATACGGAACGAGAATTTCAAGTGGTTGGCCCAAATAAATTCCGCCGGCGTTGAGCAGAAGTATTCGATGGGTTGTTCGGCAAGATGGGTGCCGATCGTCGAACCAGATTAAGGCCCTTACGGATGCACAATGCAGCTCAAGAACAATAAGACGGCATCTACGAGAGAAAGACTTTAAAAACCGTAAACGTCTTCAAAGGCCATGCCTCCTTCCACACCACAAAACAGCTTGGTTAAATTTTGCTGAGAAGCACCAAACATGTGACGTAGAAAAGAGGATAAAAGTTTTGTTCTCTGATGAGAAAAATTTAACCTGGATGGTCCAAATGGCTTCCAACATTACTGGCACGATAAGGATATCCCACCGGAGACATGTTCTACACGACACAGTGGAGATTCCATCATGATCTGGGGTGCTTTCTCCTTCCATGGAACAATAGAGCTTCAAGTTATATAGGGGCGTCAAACAGCAGCTGGCTACATTGGCATGTTGGAGAGAGCATTCTTATTGACTGAAGGCCCTTGCTTGTGTGTAAATGACTGGATCTTTCAGCAGGACAACGCTGCAATCCACAATACCTGCAGGACAAAGGACTTTTTCATGGTGAATAACGTGATTCTTTTGGATCATCCAGCATAATTGCTCGAACTGAACCCATTGAAAATAAGTGGGGGTGGATGGCAAGGGAAGTCTATAGAAATGGACGTTAATTCCAAACAGTAAATGACCTTTGTGAAGCCAACTTCACCACTTGAAATAACATTGTGCCAGCCTTCTGGAAATGCTTATATCGGCATACCAAAGTTAATTTTTTAAAGTTATGTGCAATGATGACCGTGCAACTCACTACTGAGACCTCTTGTTGGGCATTTTCTACCCTGTTTAAGACTTCGAATAACAGTGCAGCCAGCCTTCTGCAAACGCTTATATCGACCATGCCAAAGTGAATGTTTGAGGTTATTTGCAATGACGGCTGTGCAACTCACTACTGAGACCTCTTGTTGTGCATTTCCTAGACAAAATTGGTCTATATGGTTTAACCTAGTCCAAATACATGTCAGTTAATTTTTGGTATGGCCTTAAATTTATGACCAGCTAGTATTTAGCCTAATTTTATAGTGTTCACATTTTCCCTATTAAATGCTAAAAACGTTTTTTAGTTTTATTTTCTCTTTTCTTATTTTCATCTTTCGAAGCTCTACTCAAATAAGTGGTTCAGTCCAAAAACACAAAATGCATATTTTTTTCTTTATGTTCATTGGCCTTAAGATTTTGGCCAGCAGTGTACATTATTTAAAAATAGAAATACAGGCTCTCTAAAAGTGAAAATACAAACCACAATTTTATTTCCTGCAGAAAATAGAAACAATTAACATAATATAATAAAAAAGGATAACCAATGAGAAAAACAGTAGACTGTGTTAAAATGTATGCCAGTTTTTTTAAATATTTGACTTTAATGAAATTATTTTGATCTTTCATGTGAACAAAAACATTACTGTCAAGCAGCAGTGTGAATTATATCAAAACAAGCCTTAATAGTTCATACAGATGACTGATTAACGTTAGTATCAAGTAGTAATGGGAAGATCAGAGCAGACTTCAACAGCTTGTACAAGTGAATAAGTATTATAATCAAATAGCAATATAAACTGTATCAGAACAGACCTTAATAGTCTGTACAGGTGAACAAGAAACATTACTGTAAGTAGCAGTGTAAACTATATCATAACAATGCATATCAAAGTGACAAGTTAAATGGAACTAAAAGCTAAACTCATTTCTGAAAGAAACTGAAGAGCAATCTTATATTTTTCAGTCCTATAAGTTTGAATTTCTTTCCTTACAATACATGTGCTTGCATGGCATACAAGAGGAATTATTTCTTTCAGAATATTAAAAGAATCAAACAGAAAAAATTACTTTATATATTTTGTACCATACTCTTGTAAGAACAAAAATACTTACATTTAATTGTACACTGCAGGGTTACTGGATCTCCATCTTTAAGAACAAAGCTTTTCAGATGTTCTGTGATTCTAGGAGGTTTGTTTTCAACTACTTTATCAGCTGTTGCTCCTCTCTCCATAGCTATAACAACCAAATGTTTAATATATTCAACTGGGAGTGTTTCAGAGCTATAAGTATAGTCTTTCTTCAAAGTACCATTTTCTTTCTCTGTCACATTTTAAAAATAAAGTTTAAAGAATCTTACATGTTTATTTCTGTGTTGATGTTGGTTCAGGAAGAGTGGCTTTTACAATGTTTGAAAACTTACATAACAATTAAGGTAGGCATTTAGAGATAAGAAAGTATATAGTTACTTCCTTTTGGACATTACTAACATGAATATTCAACCTTCATAGATGTAAAAAAAAACAAAACACAAAGAAATGATCATATGACTTGGATGTACTTCTAAGCTTTAGAATATTAATTATATTATCACTTAAACAAATTTATAGTTTTCTTAACTAACTATTTTCTCTAGCAAAATTTAATGTTAAGAATGCAATTCAGGTTTTTTTCTATAAATATCATTTGTAATGTGTTTATTCAGGCTAAACAAAACAATTTAAAATGTTTGTCAAGAAAACAACTCTGATAAAGAAGTTAATTATAAAATACAAAACATATTCAGCAAATCTGTTTCTATTATGATGTTATTAAAGACAAAATGCAAAATGTCTGAAATTGCACAGCACTTACGAAGGACTGTTAACTTGCACTTGGTAGAGATAGTATTTAAAGGATTTGAAGCTCTACATATGTATACACCCTCATCTTCAGGGAAGGCTTCAGAAATCATCAGGGTGGCAACACCATTTTTATACTTTAAGTCAATAATTTCTGAGGAGTGAAGAATCTGATAAAAAATTCCATGTTAATTACTTAATGTATAATCTTGTTGGTGAAGGCCAGGCTTAACTGGTTTACATATGACATAACTTAATTAATATTCATATCAATTATTTAATGTATAACCTTGTTGGTGAAAGTCATACAGAATTGGTCTATATGGTATAACCTAGTCCAAATACATGTCAGTTACTTAATGTATAATCTTGTTTGTGAAGGCCAGACAAAATTGGTCTATATGGTCTAACCTAGTCCAAATACATGTCAGTTACTTAATGTATAATCTTGTTTGTGAAGGCCAGACAGAATTGGTCTATATGGTCTAACCTAGTCCAAATACATGTCAGTTACTTATTGTATAATATTGTTGGTGAAGGCCAGACAGAATTGGTCTATATGGTATAACCTAGTCCAAATACATGTCAGTTACTTAATGTATAATCTTGTTGGTGAAGGCCAGACAAAATTGGTCTATATGGTCTAACCTAGTCCAAATACATGTCAGTTACTTAATGTATAATCTTGTTGGTGAAGGCCAGACAAAATTCGTCTATATGGTCTGACCTAGTCCAAATACATGTCAGTTACTTAATGTATAATCTTGTTTGTGAAGGCCAGACAGAATTGGTCTATATGGTCTAACCTAGTCCAAATACATGTCAGTTACTTAATGTATAATCTTGTTTGTGAAGGCCAGACAGAATTAGTCTGTATGGTCTAACCTAGTCCAAATACATGTCAGTTACTTAATGTATAATCTTGTTTGTGAAGGCCAGACAGAATTAGTCTGTATGGTCTAACCTAGTCCAAATACATGTCAGTTACTTAATGTATAATCTTGTTTGTGAAGGCCAGACAGAATTAGTCTGTATGGTCTAACCTAGTCCAAATACATGTCAGTTACTTAATGTATAATCTTGTTTGTGAAGGCCATACAGAATTAGTCTGTATGGTCTAACCTAGTCCAAATACATGTCAGTTACTTAATGTATAATCTTGTTTGTGAAGGCCAGATAAAATTGGTCTATATGGTCTAACCTAGTCCAAATACATGTCAGTTACTTAATGTATAATCTTGTTTGTGAATGCCAGATAAAATTGGTCTATATGGTCTAACCTAGTCCAAATACATGTCAGTTACTTAATGTATAATCTTGTTTGTGAATGCCAGACTGAACTACTCTACACATGGTGTAACTTAATAAAAATACATGTCAGTTACTTAATGTATATTTTACCCTGTTTGTGAAGGTCAGATTGAACATAAACTGGTCTATATGGTCTAACAATTCAAATTAATGTTGGTTACTTGCTAGTGAAGGTCATATTAAACTGGTTGACACATGGTCTAACTTAGCCCAAATCCATATCACTTACTTAAATCATAACCTTGCTGGTGAAGGCCAGACTGAACTGGTTGATGCAAAGTCTAACTTAGTCCAAGTGGAAGTATGTTTCTCTTAAACCACCAACAACATTCTGATTGGATGATAACATCCCGTATTTCTAACCATAACCAGTACTATTAACATTATCTAGACTTAGAAGAACTGAAGGAATGTTTATCAGGTATGTGAAAACAAAGTTAAAGGGTAAACCTAAAACAAAGATGACATGGGACTTTTTGAAAACAATCATTGCATATAATTATGGAAGAAAAATATGTTTTACTTTCTATTCCTAAATAGTATAAAAAACTCCTGTTGACTATTTGGTATTGTTAGTAAATAATCTATTAAGGATATAAGTCTTAGGAATAGTAACTTTAATTATTATGAGGAAGGTATAAAAAAAAAAAGAATTTCCTTACTTTATCTTCTTTCAACCATTCTACCTTTGGTTCTGGGTCCCCTGATACTATGCACTTTAAAATAACTGGTTCTCCATCCCTAATTTTGAGATCCTCAAGGCTTTGCTTGAATGATGGAGCTATCATGGCTTTGTCTACAGGTACTTATCAAAGACAATGAAATAAATTAATCAAATATACATATATAAACAAAATTATCTTAATAGTTAGAATTGTATCAATAATTAGATTAACTCTACTAATATTAGGGTGTGTAATGAGGTGTGATAGCTCAAAATACATAAACAGATAAATAAAGTTTATCATATCATGTACAGTGTACTGAGGTATGGTACCTACATGGCATGGCCAAAAGTATGTGAACACCTGACCATCACACCCATATTTGCTTGTTGAATGTATCATTCCAAAACCATGGGCATTAATATGGAATTGGTCACCCCTTTGCTACTATAACAGCCTCCAAACTTCTGGAAAGGCTTTTCAATAGATTAAGGCAAGTTAACTAAACCTAAAACCCATGCATATCTCTGGTAAGTCAACTGCAATCCAAAATCTAGCCATCGGGTACTGCAACCCATGTGTGGATAGGAAAAATGATCATACTACCAACAAGTCAAATACAATTCAAAACCCAGCCATCTGGTTGGGGTATGAAAGAGAATCATACTATTTTCACATCAAGTTCATAAAACCAGAAGGAATCTCATATCTCCCCCCTCCATCAACAAGAACTAGACATATGGCATTGAAATGATGTCTGTGATACATAAGATTATTCACTCAATTATATAATGACAAGAACTGCCCCATATGCAGGAACTTCCTTGTAAAAATAATCATCATTGAAGGATAGAAAAAGGAGAAGAATCCCAGTAATCTGCAAGTACTTCCAGTGTAATCCACTACACAGATGAAGTAACAACAGTTGAATTGAGTGAAAAAATAGAGACATTTGTAATACTTGAGTGAGGACTTATGCTGATTGGTTCAACTCTAAATCCACAACCCAGCAACAGAAAACCACCACCCATCAGGGTAGGATGAGGGATCCCAATCAAAGGGGTGAATTGCAATTTTGAAAGCTTACTCCCAACATTTGGCAAAGACTAGCAACAAAATATGACATTCCAGTTAATACCAAATTTATTCAAAAACCAGGCATAAAACTAAGGTCTATACTATGTAAAAACTACACTGAAAAACACCACACCAACATTATTTATAAAATACAATGTGATAACTGCCACAACTTCTATATTGGAGAAACACGTAGAAAAATGGAAACCAGATTCAAAGAACACAAAAGTCACCTTTACACATTTTCGAACACTGCAAATCAAATAAACACAACATAACCATAGAAAACACCCAAATACTAAATAAAGAAACAACATGAACAAACACAAAATTAAAAAAGCCTTACTTATACAACAATTCAAGCCCAAAATAAACCAATACAAAGGAACACCTTTATACCTATATTAAAATATATATATATTCAAACATCTAAGCACACCCTCTACATTCTTACACTCAATTACACAACCACCTTTAAACGTGTGGTCATCTATCGGTCAGTTACCTCTTTCTTTCTTTGTGAACCTGACGACGACCGAAGAAGGCTGAAATGTTGTTCACGCCTCTACATAGAGTTTTTCTCTACCCACACCAGCCATTTTTACATATATAAAGCTTACTTCCATGTTACTTAGTGGAGTGTATCTCATCATTTTCAACTGCAGATCACAACCACCCAACTATCAACTGACTGGGTTTATCATCATTTGTAAATATTATCTGCATTTTGTATTTCATCACCCCATTCAGGAGGATGCATCCATGGTCCATCATCCTAAAAGCTTAGAACTGGAAAGTGGTAAGGACTCTAAAACTCCACTAGAAGAAAAAAGGGAGAGAAACCACGATGGAAAGTCTGGAGGAACAACACAACCCGAGACCATGAAACCCTATTTTGAAAAGTAGACCATACAGATTTATTTGATACAAGGCATAGCAAGGATGAGCAGCTATCACTTCTGCTTTATCCATATAGTACATGGGTTAGTAGTGAAGGATATCAACAAGAGGATGACAGTACCCCAACAAGAAAGAAACAACTACCCAAAGTAAAGAATGGAAAATGAACATATGTAGAGTAGTCCCAGTGTTCAACAGACAAAGTACCTCCAACAGATTACAATTTAGATATGCAGGGAAAAGGTGCATGATCTGAGTGGAGATAAGAGGAATCAATCATGGAAAAAAGGATAAAATGAATTAAAATACCAATCAAATCACAACCCAAACCTAATGAGTCAGGGAGGAAGGAAATAAAAATCACAGACAAAACTGTGGAGTAAGGGAAGGAAATATTGGAAGATGAATTCGACTGAAAAACCCAAAGCATGTACTGAACTGACAAGGTCATTTAGAGCCAACTGAAATGTGGAAGACAGTATGAAATATAAAAGTTGAAAGGACTATACTACATGAGCTATGAAATGGAATTAAATAAAAATGATCCATTATAAAAAATCAAACTGAAAAACCAAAGAAACCCAGATTTGTACCAACCAGGCAATCAATTAGAAAGGCTTGAACTGTAGTGACATGGATGAATGAACATTTTGGGAAAATAACTGATGGGAGGAGATAAACTAATATGAGAAACTGGATGTAATCCTTTTTTATTAACAGCCATATCAAGGGAATGATGAACCATAAGCCAGAAACAAAAGAGAATTACTTTGGAATGGATACAAAATTCAAACACTTCATGTGTAGAAATAGCCCCAAAGGCAGTAGACCCATCAAATATTTTTGGAATTGAGAGGTCATTCCAAGAGAAAAAAATGTGACAGGACAGAAAAAGCAATGAGAAACAAGGACAAACATTTGGAACATGACTCTTCAGGAGAAGCATGTGAAGGAAGATCCACTGTCTAACAAAAAGGAACAAGAAAAACATCCCTTTGGTAAGTGGCAGAAGCCACCACCATTGAATAGCCAAAAGAAAACATTAGTCAAATACAGACTAATGAAAAGAGCAAATGAAAGCACTAAGGACTGGATGAAATGTTAGGGTGTGAAAGGGATAAAAACACAGTCCTGAAACTTCCTACAGATAGAACCCTTAAGCAGTGGAGATGAGCATCAGGCAAGAGAAACAATCAAAGAAAGAGGAAGAAAGCAGGAAACCCAAACAACATAGGAAATATGAAAATCTATCAACTCATATGGAAGAAAAGGAACGAAGAAATGAAGAGGAAAATCAATGGATGGTCCTACTGGAGAGATGTGTAAAAATACTGCCTCAAAGGAGTGAAAATGTGAGGTATTGTACAGGAAGAATACATCTAATTGGAAAATGTAGCTGAATGTGGAAGGAGTCTATGAGTATGTAAAGACTACCTCCTTTATGAAGTATCTAGTCAAAGCTATACATCCAAGGAATAGTGTTGGTAAAATCCCCCCCCCCAAGGAAGTGAAAGTCATATAAAATGCAGACCAATACAAAAAAGAAAAAGACATATGGCACCAGAAATGTCCAAAGTGCAATGCACGAAACTGGGATTGAATTGTGCTGAAATAACCTATAATAGCCTTTCAAAAAACAAGAATGTGTAATGTGGGTATACCCTGACATGCAGAAACAGCAAACTAAACTGTGATTAAAGACTACATATGAAAATGAAAAAGACCCAAGAAGTGATTGAGGTGGGACTGATTCATCCAGAACCACAAACAGCACCAAGCACACAAGATGAGTGGATAAAACCCATAGGTTGGACAGGGAATGGATGGAAGATTCCTGGGCATCTAAAGTAACAAAGATGAAAATATCTTGGAATGAAACAAAAAAAAAATTGAATATAGCATGACAAATACCCCATGTGATGCTAAACATACAGGAGAACCCCCCCCCCAAAAAAAAAGGGACAAGTGAAGGAAAAGGTCTAACCACAAGTCTATTAGAAGTGTATAGTAAACAAATAGCAGCATTCCAAAATAGGAAAGAAGCCATATAGTTAAAGAAAGAACAAAATCATAAAGAAACAATGCCAGAAGAAGGGAGTATATTGAAATGTGTTGAGCTATTGAGCCAAATAGTTTATCATATCATACAGAGTGTATGGAAATGTGGTAGGATAGAGTTGGATCAACAAATAAGGTTTATTGTTTTATTGACAGATTGTTAAGACAGAGTATTCATAATAAACTGAGCTGAATGCACAGCGACTGCCTATTGTAGAAATACAATTGAAGAGAACATTTCAAAAGGCTTCTGCCTTCAGGTCAGTGTGTGCATTGTGTAGTCTGTCTTCTCCATAATCCACCAGAACACTCTCAAGACAGACAACACCATACACACACTGACTTAAAGAAGAAAGGCCAACTAGTTTTGAAACACTGTCCTCTATGCTTGTGTTTCTACACCAGGCAGCTGCTGTCCATTCAACTTAAAATTTCATCAGGAAGAAATATCGTGTGTGGTAACTAGAGCTTGATCATAAAATAAAGTTTACCATATCATGTAGAGTGTAGTGAGGTGTAATAACTAGAGCTTGATAATAAAATAAAGTTTACCATATCGTGTAGAGTGTAGTGACGTGTAATAACTAGAGCTTGATCACAAAATAAAGTTTACCATATCATGTAGAGTGTAGTGAGGTGTAGTAACTAGAGCTTGATCACAAAATAAAGTTTACCATATCATGTAGAGTGTAATGAGGTGTAGTAACTAGAGCTTGATCACAAAATAAAGTTTACCATATCGTGTAGAGTGTAGTGAGGTGTAGTAACTAGAGCTTGATCATAAAATAAAGTTTACCATATCATGTAGAATGTACTGAGGTGTAGTAACTAGAGCTTGATCATAAAATAAAGTTTACCATATTGTGTAGAGTGTAGTGAGGTGTAGTAACTAGAGCTTGATCATAAAATAAAGTTTACCATATCATGTAGAATGTACTGAGGTGTAGTAACTAGAGCTTGATCATAAAATAAAGTTTACCATATTGTGTAGAGTGTAGTGAGGTGTAGTAACTAGAGCTTGATCATAAAATAAAGTTTACCATATCATGTAGAGTGTAGTGAGGTGTAGTAACTGAGCTTGATCATAAAATAAAGTTTACCATATCATGTAGAGTGTAGTGAGGTGTAGTAACTAGAGCTTGATCATAAAATAAAGTTTACCATATCATGTAGAAATAGTAGTTAGGTGTGGTAACTAGAGCTTGATTGTAAAATAAAGTTTACCATATCATGTAGAAATAGTAGTTAGGTGTGGTAACTAGAGCTTGATTGTAAAATAAAGTTTACCATATCATGTATGGTGTAGTAACTAGAGCTGGATTAACCATTACACAAATTTACCAAATTACTTGCATTGTAAACACTTGTGTTTAAAGATTCTCATGGATAAGAAGTCAACTTTGTATTTATTTTACATGTGGTGTTTGTAGTAAATGAAAAACTATACAAGTCAGACAATTTATTAAAATTACATTACCGAACTTGGTAATTTTCACCTTTTAAAGGAAGTAGATTTACTACAATCAGTTGCAGTAATAAAGATACTGATTTTTAACATTTTCTGAAGAAAATCAGTTTTCTCCACTTTTTTCACATAACCAGAAGTAAACTTACTCTCTAACTCCTTTGTGGCCGTTCGAGAACGCTGAGGACTAGTGCTTCCTTTTTTTCCATACGGCTTCATGGCATGTTTTGGAGACAGTAAAGACTCTGAGCTAGTGGACTGCTTGGATGATGTTGCTGTTAATAAATGAGCTGATCTACTGACAGATGTACTCCTAGATTTTGATGAGCTGTAGGACTGAGATGACAACTTGCTTTTAGAGGAGACTGTCTCATAAGAGGAGGTCTTAACTGATGAAGAATATTTCTGGGAATAATCGAAGAACGACTGGTGAGATGGGAGGAACCAATTTCATGAGAATAATCATGTTTGTAGTCTCGCTTATAGGTGTCACTAACAGAAGAAGAAAAGAACGTCTTGGTGGGAGTAGGTAATCTAGGAGTCACTGACCTAGGAGACACCACCACAGTAGGATGTGCTGCTGCTGGCCCTCGTCGATCTGTGAGAGACGTAACACCATGTAGAAAAAGGAAAATCTTCAGCAACATTATACCAATTCTCACAAAAGTACAACTGTTACAAAATTTGTCAGTTCTTACACACACAGAAATGATATGCAGCATGACAGTTGTTACACATATAAAAGTCACTCAAAGTTCATTATTCATAAAGACATAAATGATATGGAGTGTGATACTTCCTTCATAAGTAAAGTTGTTACTAATTGATGTCATTTCTTATTAACTGTGTTCTAGCATTAAGCTGTTATATAAAGAACATAAATATTTATTGTAACATTAAAGATCAACATTTTGGTTCTATAAAACTGTGCACTACAATTTTCTCACCTTGAACAATAACAAAGCAAGATGTTTCATCCTCTCCAAGACAGTTAATGGCACGACAAGTGTATTTGCCAGCATTGTCTATTGCACATGAAAGGATTTCCAGAATGGCAACAGAATCGGCATAACTCATATTATAATCGTATCTGTTAAGTTCCTGGTTGTTCTTGTACCATTTCACCTAATAAGATTCCAAATACTGACTCTCAACTAATTTTAACCTAACATATGGGTTTAGGTCAACAATAACAGAGTTCTTCAAGCATCTTTTGAAACTTCCTACCATTACAACTGAATATCATGTCTCTCACTATAACTTCAGAGATAAATAAAATAAAACAGTATAATTAATGATAAACATAGATAAGAAAGGTTAGTATTTGTATCATATTATAAACGTTCCAAGTTTTACTGCTACTTTACAATTATCTATGTATCTTTAAACAGAACTTATGAAACAAAAATAGCTAAATAAAATAGTAACTAGTAAGCACAATGAGACACACCTAAGTCATGACTGTAAGTTCAACAGAAAACAGAACTCACTGACTGAAATGCTTTAGAACATTTACTAACAAGTAAAATGTTTAATAATACACAACTTAGTCTCAATTCTAATATCAACAGGAAACAGACTCGCAGAACAAAATGTTTTGACACAACCATTAATTAACAAATACAATAACAAAGAACTAAGTCGTGACTCTAAGTTTAAAATAAACAGAACTTAGACAATGAAAGGCTTAGAATGTGCAGTAAGTAAAAAAGTACAATAACAGTAGCACAGTCTTAAATCTAACTTTAAAATTAACAGAACTTAAACAAGGATAAATAACTAAAGTTAAGTACAATATAACTATAAAAGAGTTATATATAAGTATAAAATAACGCAGCTGCTATTGTATATTGTATAATACAAACACTGAAAGTACAATACTACCTCTGGAATGGGTTGGCCTGAAACACAACATAAAAGCTTGACACCAATTCCAGACTGAATGAGCCGTGGACGTAGCAGGAAAGTAAAGTACGGTGCACTGTCTGGAACCTCTTCCCACAGTTTAAGTTCAGGTTCTTCCCTTCGTCGCCTGCATCATAACAAACAATCTTTGTAGTTATCTTTATGATAAAGTGTGCAATATTTATAAAATATAGTCTCTTTCACTATAGAGGAAGATAGAAAACATTCATTTGTGTGATATTTAATCCTGTAGTTGCAACGTTTCTAAAGAACATCTATTTCTGAACAAAATATAGGCCATCATTTCAATTTGTGTTCAACTGATAACCAAGACAAAACCCTTTTACATCCTTATATGTATGTATTTTTAAACTAACCAAACAAAACCTGAGTCAGAAAAGATAAAATTCTGTAAATTATATACATTTTTAATCTTTATTTTATTTTTTAAAATTTTTCTCACACTTTAAACATTTTAATTTTTTTTGAAACATTAACTTAATGATTCACTGTAGAGCTATCAGTTATCAATTAGCTATGACACTGGTGAACTTACCTTACAGGCTCTTCAAGCTTAACCTTTGGAATTTCTTTTGGAATTGCTATAAGAAAGAAGTTAATGAATCAAATAGCTTGAACTGAATTTATGTTTCCCAACAGATGTGACATAACAAGTTAAAGTTGTTTATGGAAATGGTAATTGTTGAATGTCAACACTTTCAATTCTTTTGTTCATCTTGGTAATACCCGCATGTTCCCCCCCCCCCCTCAACCGTTTATCTGACATCGGTTATTTAAAGAAGAGCTGTCTGATTATGACTTTCTGTTGTTTTCATTTCAGTTTGAAAGTTTTCCATGAGGAGAGATTCCTAAGCACATGCATATTGTGTGTAAAGGGTGCAGTGTCTTGTTGGCTATAAGCTGAGATAAAATGATAATAAACATTAGTTCCAAAATTTCAGAAATAAAATTTTAATGCCATGAATAAGGTTTATTATTAGTGAATTGGGAATATTAGTTTATAGGTGATATGGAAGAGATTTCTGAAATGCATAAAAATTGCATTGCTTTGAATTTAAGAGATACATGTTTCTAAAATGATAACAAGTCTAACTGGTGTACTAAATCAATGATAAATGTCTAATTAAAGAAGTCTGGTTAGACAGATGGAATAAAATATTTACAGAAATACAAGAAAGTTAGGGATTTCCTTTGAAGAAAAACTAGGAAAAAAAAAAGACTTCAGAGAAACGGTTGGATGATAACTTTAACACTAGTGTCATTTCCAAAACCAGTGGAAGGCACTTCTGACGATATCTTATGTACGTACATTGATAAAATAATACTAATACAGTGAAAGAAGGAATTTTGAGAGACATGGTTAAAAATATTTTATAATAATAGTAACAAGATAGTTGAAAAGAACATTTTTAAAGTTATGATTAAAAACATATTTCTTCAGAATGAGTCTACTTATTCGAGTTTGAAAATTAACATGGTGGTGGTAAGAACACAAAGTAATGGAAATAATTATGGAAGCATACGTGTGATTCACATACAGAAGTCACAAACAATGAGTAACAGCAACTAGAATGTGAATTATTTTAATGGCACAAAACAATATCACAGGAAATAAGTTATACAAAGCACTAGTAGTTTTTACATACGCTCTTTGATTTACACAAAGTATTACCTCTTATTTCATCCTGCCATACTGTTAATCAATGTATAATCGTTAATACTGTTCTAAGTGTCTTATACTACTCTCCACATGTGTCCATAAAGGCTCAAGAATTTCCAGAACTTTGTGCAGGCCATGCTATGGTTGCAAATGTTTCTTCAGTCTCTTACATTTCACATATTATTCCATCTGTTGTACGTTTGGATTACTGTCTTGATGGTTCATGTTCCTCAGATAATTGATCAATGTATTACAATCTACCTAAACTTGTCAGAAGTCACAGAGCCTTCAGTTTGTGTAGATCACTGATACTGTTCACTACAACTAAGCCCTAAACTTATTCTGATTCTCTGTCGATTTTGACCTGTAGATGTCATAACGTGACTATGAAACAATTCTACCCTTTGCTGTACAAGAAACTATTGTCTGTTGCCAAACAATTCAAACTTGGTTTCATCTGTAATGGGCACATATCTCAAGCTCTGCTCATTCCACTGTTTATGATCTTATGTGATACTGAATTTTGTGGTTCCTAATCTTAAAAACTGTTTACAAACAGTTAATATATATATTTATGTTCTTGAGGTAGCATTCACATCTACACTTGTGGCAAAACCTTTAGCAAGACCTGTACTTGACCACTGACCACTGTCCACCTTGTAAAAAATATACCCTGAGACACTCGGTAGCACTTGAATTATAACATTTTCGATCTTAATTATTTCTAGTATTCATAGTGTCACATCCACATATCCTCTTTAGAAGTACACATCTGAAAGTTCCCACAACAAGAACCTGACAATTTTCCATGACTTTTCCATAAACAAATATAAAACTGTAACGTAATTATTTTAAGAGTTAACTCAGAATGAAAATACTGTATATTTTATACATGTAAAAATGGCTGGTATGGGTATAGAAAGCACTATCCATACCAGCCGTTTTTTTACACACATAATTTTCTCTAGAAGTGGGTTTTCTCGTCATTACAGATTGTATATTTTATACATTTATTACAATATGATGCCTTACAAGCTTTAAAATAATTATAAGTTTGTTATTTTTATTCAAACAGCATCTTCATAACTTCCAACCATCTGATCCACTCACATGTATTACAGCATCTACAGAAATCTTGCTAACATCTTTTGTTTGCAGTGTGTGTCCTCAAACAGCCAAAACTAAGGTGTTAAACCTTGAAGCAACAACTAGATTCATATTGCTATAACCACTACTGAATGTAGTATTATTGTATGTACTTTTGTAATCTTCATACTGGTATAGAAATTTCTGATTCATTGGATGACAACAAGTCATAGTGTAAAATATCAACAAATAACTGTACCCTAGTGCAGTTGATTCTTACATTATAGGAGGTGTGGCATATACATTCTCTTGGCTTTTTATATCCTTTACACTGTCCATTTCCATAATTATTTCCAGTTATGCAGTTACACTTATGAAATGATTCAGTAAAAGCCTATCTAAGTGTTACATAATGAAAGTTAATAGTATTATATAAGTCATATATTACTGGTAGATATAACATGAAAACAAATTATTATTCTGATTACAACAAAATTATTCCAGGCTATCTTTACAAATAGTCCCTTATCCAACAGGTTTCAACAGTCTTTACCTGACATTTACATCAATGTTCTTGTATTTAAAACCATGTGAATGATGACATTTTAAATGAAGAAGTCCTGTTGTGATTATTAGAGAAGTTGTCATGGGAACATAAGACTACAAATAATCAAAAACAGATTAATAAAGCTATAACACTTACCCTGTACATTGAGAAAAACTGGTTCTTCTCTAAAACCATAGTGATTCTCAGCTCTAATAATGTATTCCCCTTTATCATCCACCTTACATCTGTTGATGATGAAGTAATAGTCATTTTCTTCATATCTCTTCATGAATTTCACACTCTGCTTCAGTTCAGTACTATAATGGTACCTGTAATACATATTTACTTTACTTCTAGTGGTGTTATCCAGATGAGCTGCCACCTAGGCACTTCTTATCTAGGACTACATCACAGTACCTGTAATACATACTGTAGTAACTATGTACTGTTTCTCATATTTACTTTACTTCTAGTGGTGTAGTCCAGATGAGCTGCCACCTAGGCACTTCTTATCTAGGACTACATCACAGTACCTGTAATACATACTGTAGTAACTATGTACTGTTTCTCATATTTACTTTACTTCTAGTGGTGTAGTCCAGATGAGCTGCCACCTAGGCACTTCTTATCTAGGTCTACATCACAGTATCTGTGAGACATACTTAGTAACAAAGTACTGTTTCTCATATTTACTTTACTTCTAGTGGTGTTATCCAGATGAGCTGCCACTTAGGCACTTCTTATCTAGGTCTACATCACAGTACCTGTAATACATACTGTAGTAACTATGTACTGTTTCTCATATTTACTTTACTTCTAGTGGTGTAGTCCAGATGAGCTGCCACTTAGGCACTTCTTATCTAGGTCTACATCACAGTACCTGTAATACATACTGTAGCAACTATGTACTGTTTCTCATATTTACTTTACTTCTAGTGGTGTTATCCAGATGAGCTGCCACTTAGGCACTTCTTATCTAGGACTACATCACAGTACCTGTAATACATACTGTAGTAACTATGTACTGTTTCTCATATTTACTTTACTTCTAGTGGTGTTATCCAGATGAGCTGCCACTTAGGCACTTCTTATCTAGGACTACATCACAGTACCTGTAATACATACTGTAGTAACTATGTACTGTTCCTCATATTTACTTTACTTCTAGTGGTGTAGTCCAGATTTGGTACCAGAGAAACACTTTCTTTAAGAATCTTGATCTGCCCTGGATGAGTTTTGTGGTTCCAGAGCTGAATTATTGGTTAGGTAAGGAATAACCGACTATTTATTTTAAGTAAACAAAGGAAATGTAAAAAGACAAATAAATAAAGTAATAATCTTTCCATACATTTTACTCAAAACCTGTTATAATTTTCATTTTGCTTGTTAAGATGTCACTCCAGATCATCCATTTTTGTTATTTAATTACAAATACTGATGTTAGTCTTACTCTTAAGAATGATTTCTTACCACGTGACAGTTGCTGGTGCTGCAGCAATTACCCGGCAATAGAACTTGGCAGACTGACCTTCAAAGGCAAACGTGCTTTGAGGTTTAATCACAAACCTAGGAGCTGCTTGTCGCCAATCTGAAATGAGTCACCAAATTGTGGTTTACATAAATATTTATCAAGAGCAATGTTGTACACATTACAACATGTTCAGTAATATTAAAAACAATCAGGCAGTTTAAAGTTTACTTCAACACACAAATCACAAGCACATAAATCATCACATTATCAAACACTTTTAGTTGCCACAGAATAGTTTGCTCATTCCATTGCTATTTATAACTAATGTAAACAACACATAAGTATGTAATACAGATAGAGGACCAATGTGTTTCAAATCAAGTAGTACCCTCACAGAAGCCTCACTCTGATGTAGATACTTCAATCAACCACAACTCTGAATCTCATAATACAGATGGTAAATTAATTTTCAAGTTTTGCTAAAAGTTATAAATTTCTGATACTGAAAATTATGTCTGATAAGTACTTACTTCTAGTCACATAAATAGCTATAGTTCAGTGCTGCCCTCTATATACAAAAAATGTTTATGCATGCCACAAGCTTTTAATCTCCCACTCAATTGGAATTGACTAATTACAATGTGTTTTTCATGTAAATTATCATATAACAATCTTCCACCAAATTGAGTACAATGTACTCTTCTGGTGCATGTGACTCCTCTCTCAATTCAACATTGAGTTTTGGCAGAAAACAGAAGCACCAGTTTACATTGGAGAAGATGGCTGGGAAGTGGTAAGTACCTATCAGAAAAAGATTTTCAGTAAAGGAAAATTATAACTTCCAATATGTTACATTACCTCTATTCCCATAAACAGTTAGAATTCCTCACTGAATACGTGGAGAGACCAGTGTGAGGGAAAGAAAGAAGCATCTTATAAAAGTGTCAGAAGAACACCCCGAAAGGAGAGATCATCAGAATTGAAGATCTGATGTGGGAAACCACACAACTTCCGAACCATGTATACTTTTCAATCATCATAGAAAGATGTTGCATATATGAGTGGAAAAATAGAGGAGCACATCGAAATAAGAGAGAACTTATGCACAATAGAGATCTGAACAATATATTTATGAAACTCTATCCCAGAAAATACAAAAGTGAGTAAGAATAAAAGGATGTACCTCCAGGTGTAGAGCAGCTATGGTGTGATGGACCTTAGATGGTATGTTACATCCAAAACCTATACCAGGGGGAACCAACATCCATGTGGGAGTTGGCTGATGATCATACTGCCATTAATTCAACTTAGTTGCAGTTTCAGCAAACTCATTCCTATGAATACCAACATAGCAAGGCATCCAAAAAACTGGATACAAATAGAAGATAAAGAAAAGTGGGCCAGTCACTGTTGTTGAATATTGACAAGAACAGTGTGAGAACTAATCTAAATGATTCCAAGACCAGGTCAGTGTAAAACATGTAATCTGTATATTGCATAGCTTCTACATGATCTAGGGCAAGAGAAATAGCATACAACTTGGCAGTCAACACAGAAACTGTGGAGGGGATCCTGTGAGCAGCTACTGAGACACAATAAACCATAGCAGATCCCAAAAACAGGAATGGAAGAATGGTTTGAAAGATGCTTGGCAAAGAGAAAATGGTACTTCCAATCGGAAGTATCTGCCTTCTATAGATGACTCAAAGAAAGGTCACAGGTGGGGATGGTAATAAGATATGGTGGAATGGGTTGATCAGTGGAGACAGTAAAGACATCCAATGACACACCCAAAAAAAAAAGCTGAACCTGGATACAAAGGCCAAAAGGAAGAATTAGAGACCTTCTATTCCAAAAAAGCATAGCCCAATAAGGAAGGAAGACACAACCCCAGGAGAGATGCTGTGGTAAGGATCAAAGTTTAATGGCATATTGCAAAGAAAGTTGCAAATGGTGGAGGTGAAGAGGAGGTTCGTGGGAGTCAGCATCCAAACTCTAGACTGGAGAAGTGCAGAAAACTCCCATGAAGAGCTGAAACCCCAGATGGTAAATGTGGCCCAGCATCTTCAAGGCCAAGATCCTGGCAGAACCATAGATCAGAGACCCATAATCCAGTTTGTAGCAAATAAGGACATGATAGATCCAGAGCATAGAACACTGATCCATCACCCAAGAGGTAGAAAAGAGGACACAGTGAATGTTCAGTGCCCTCACACACTTGACACATAGCTGCTTGATGTGAGAAATGAAAGTCAGCTCATGGTCAAAGATAAGCCCCAAGAATTTTGCCTCAGTGACCACAGGAAGAACAGCATCACTGAGACAGAGCTCAGGATTAGAAATGTTTCCCATAAGGAGAGACACACATGATGATAAGAATCAATCAAGGCCTTACTGTCATACAGATTAGAATGAAAACCTTGGCTGTTCTACTTTATCAAAGTGAACATTTTTCCTTAGGTGGAGGAGAACTGAGTGGATAACCCTTCCATTTACAAACATGTCATTTGTCTTTACTAAAAGGAGGCCTGTTGACCTCCATGGATCATGCCATGGGTCGAGAGGACAGGTCCCTATTGGCAGACATAGATTCCAGTGACTGAGAGCATGAATGAATAATCATTCTATACTCTACCTGGAGCCAAAGAAGGTAGACCCAAGCAGATACCAGAGGTAGACACGGACAGTTGCTGGAAGGAAAATGGGGGGACAGAAACAGGAGTAGATATTGACTTGTCAACTCACTTATCTAAAGAGGAGAAAAAGACCCCTCATATCATTGAAGGAAAACTCTGTCACAAGCACAGAAAGATCAGTCTGCACTCTCACTGTAGCACTGGCACATATTGCAGTAGCATATGTCTGAGATGGGGTTGGGAACAATAACTTCTAATCCTCTGGGTAAGAAATGTTGTAAACTGTTTTTTAAATGCTGTACCTCTTTCTTTTCCACCCACCTAGAGCAAGAACGAAAGTAATAGGGGTGAGAACCACTACAATTAACACAGTGAGGGCCCAGTTTGCACTCATAGGCATCATAATTTCTGCCACCCCAACAAGCTCACATCACAGAAAGCATGACATGATGCCTTCGAATGACCAAACCACTGGCAATGGGAACACCTGACAGTTCAGATAACCTGCTTTGACTGAGGAAGATTGACATGGCAATGTAAACGTCAAAATTAATACACTGGTTGGCAGCGTAATTCCATCTTTGTGAATGGAGATACAATGCACAGCAGAAATGTCTTGGCTGGAGAAATCAGTGAGGATCTCTTACTCAGTGAAGTTCTTTAAATCCCTCTCAACAATCATGCCTAGAGAGGAATTTAGAGTAGTATGGGGTATAACATCAATGGGTATATCCCCAGAGTGCCTTAGAATTCAGGAAGAGTTTAGTGTCTTTTGGTGTAGACATTTCCACCAAGATGTCCCAGCAAGCTCAGCTAATCCCTTTGAAAAATGAAAAAGGGAAACATTTATCATAGGGAGTTGTCAGATAAAGAATGAAGGATTAAAAATTAACATACAGGGTGGTGGTGACTGTGTAACAGAGTTATCTCTGAGTAGTCATTTACTTATAAGATTTTGGTTTGTTTTTTTTTACATTTTTTCAAGGATTGGAGTATCCATAATAAAGAGAGGAAGATTCAGTGCCCATTGAGCTCACCCACCATGGAGTCCTGCAAGGGGACATACTACAATGCCAAACAAACACACAGCAGTAACACCAGGGATTTGTAAGCACTAAACCAAACACCAGCAGTAGATACAATGTCCACAGCATCCACTGAGAATGTTCAACACAGGTACAAAGATGATCCTAGCCTGACAGGACCAGTCAATTGACCCAGGAATTATGATCACAAGGCCACCCATCTACAGGAATTCAAGACCAAATTGGTATGTTGGGATTGAACCCATCAACCACAAGGATACTCTCCTCCCCTTTTCAGGTGGCCACACATGGGAAACATGTGGGCAGATGTTCAGATCCCAGAGGAGGTAAACTGAAAATAAAAAACCTCTTCCCTGGGAGGTCCTCTCACCACATACAGGAATCTACCTCAAGGGGAATCCACTGGGAACTGACATCCATTTGGCAGCAGGATGAGAGATCCAAATTGAAAGGTGAAATGCAATTTTGACAGCTCACTCCATTTTTGTTTTTGCTACATAGTATAGGATATTAGGTCACCACCACCACCTTACTCTTAACTGAATGGTATTACAATCATTTCTACATTTTAATATCTCATTAACCTGTTCAGCAAAATGCCTCTACAGTCCACCACCCTAGTGGCTTGGAACTGG
The DNA here is from genome assembly GCF_004210375.1 of Tachypleus tridentatus. NCBI lineage: Eukaryota > Metazoa > Arthropoda > Merostomata > Xiphosura > Limulidae > Tachypleus > Tachypleus tridentatus. The sequence goes on along the minus strand of NC_134828.1, from coordinate 26,347,961 downwards.
AAGTGGTAAGGACTCTCAAATTAATTTACAAGTTAAAGATGGGGAAAAGCATAGTGGAGAGGAATGACAACACCTGAGATGGTGCAACAGGTAACCAAGAAACCCTATCTTGAAAAGGAAACCATACCAACCTATTCAATACAAGGCATGGCAGGGATAGGCAGCTATCTTCTTCTGCTTCATTAATGTAGTTCATGAGTGAGTACAATCAGGTTGGGTAAACTTATAAAGCAAATCTATGGAGAGGATAAACCTATAAGCAATCTTGTGCAATTCCCTATTTCCACAATGTGCACTGCTTGGCTATGAAATGATAAAATGTAAGTTAACACAGCATACAGTGTGGATGTGAATGGTTAAAAAATAGCTGGTCAGGCACCACTTGTCATAGAGCAGGATAAGGAAATAAAAAGAGGGAAATTCCCCTGAAAAAGAAGTACATACAAGAAAAGATGACCTATCTAGTCACAGTCTCATGACAGAGTAAAGGATAGCAACAGGTGGATGACAGTATCCCAATAAGAAACATCTACCCAAAACAGAGAACAGAAAATGAACATACGAGAAGTAGACCATTTCAATGCTTGACATACAAAGTACCTACAACAGATAGAAGAGCAGACATACAGTAAAAAGAGAAGGCGCATGATTGGAGTGAATACACCAGGAAGTGATGATAGGAAGTAGGAGACAAGGATTAATAGGCCAATCCAATCACAATCCAAACCCAAAAGGGTAAAAGAGAAAGGCAAAAAATTACAGACAAGGAAGTGGAGTAAAGGGATGAAATGTGGGGAATGGACTTAGCAAAAAGAAGCATTAAAAACAATGAAACAATCCATAACAAGTACTGTACAAAGAAGGTCATCTGAATCCCTCTGAGAAGATATGTGCAAGATGGTAAGAAACGAAAAAGTCAAAACAAATATACCACATGAGTCACTAAAATTAAGATAATGAAATTGATCCAAAACACACAAAACAAAATGATTCAAAACAGCCAAAAAACCAAAACAGTGCCAGCCTGGAAAGCTCAATCAGAGAGATATGAATCAGAGTGACATGAACACAAAAGGTTGGAAAAAAAGACTGATAAAATAAGAAAACAACTCATATAAACTAATCTAAACTTAATGAGAGCCAGGGCAACTGGATGAAGATCCAGAGACCAAAAACAAATGAGGTAACTAACTGAGAAGTGATAAAAACTCAACATGGAAGAAAGCACCATAAGAGGCAAAGCCACCAAAAATTTGGAGAATCAATAAGTCACTCCTTGACAAGAAAGAGTCAGGACAGAAAAATCAATTAGCAATGAGAACAAAATATCTGTAGCATGACCCTTTAAAAGACGTAGATCAAATGTGTGGATTAAAAAAAACACGTAAATCCACTGCTTTCTTCAAAGAAAACAAGGAGTGTCCTCTTGGGTAATAATATAAGCCACAATCACCAAAAAAGTCAAAATGAGACAGGATGAGTCATTCCAGAGAAGAAAAGTGTTAACTAAAGTACTTTGGATTGATGAAAGTGACCTGTTGTAAGGGAGATAATAGTTTTCAACTGGAGACCATAATCCTGAAGCCTCCTACTAATAAAGCCACACACCTACCTTTGGAAATGAGCATCAGAAAAATAAAACAATCCAGAACAGGTGGAGGAAATGGTAAATATGACATTTGGGATATGTTAAACTATCAATGTACATAGATGAATGTGGAAGGAAGAAATTAAGAGAAAAACCCAACGTAATGGTTCAGATAACAAAAAACACTTTCAAATACATTGGAAGAGAAAAATGGTCTCAAATGATGAGGTGTTAAAAATAAACTGAATCATGCAAGAGGAAAACCTTATCCAACTACAAACGTTGACTACGAAAGGTGTAGAAAAGTATGGTAGGTTTGTTTGTTTTTGTTTTTGAATTTTGCGCAAAGCTACTCGAGGGCTATCTGCACTAGCTGTCACTAATTTTGCAGTGTAAGACTAGAGGGAAGGAAGCTAGTCATCACCACCTACTGCCAACTCTTGGGTTACTCTTTTACCAACAAATAGTGGGATTGACCATCACATTATAATGCCCCCACAGCTGAAAGAGCGAGCATGTTTGGTGCGACCTGGATTTGAACCTGCGACCCTCAGATTACGATTCGAATGCCTTAACCCACCTGGCCATGCTGGGCTAGTATGGTAGTATTACCTCTGTATGAAAGTAGCAAACCAAAGCTACACATTCAATGAATAGTGCTGGTAGAGTCCCCCACAGGTGGAAGTTGGGTAAAATGCAGACTACCCCACAAAAGACATAGGGAACTAAAACAAGTCCAAAGGTCAAGAAATGATACTGGTACCTCATCAAATGAGGGATAAAAATGGGAATTCTCAATCTTGCAGAAATAGCATATCTAAATGTGATCAAAGACAACATATTAAAACAGGGAAAACCTAAAATGTGATTCAGGTTGGACCAATTTATCCAGAACCCCAAATCAGCATTGAGGAAACAAGACAAATCAAGAATACCTATTGGTAAAACAGGCAAAGGATGAGAAAAAACCAAACATATAAAATAAATAAAGATTATAACATCTTAGAATAAAACAAAAAAGCAACTAATAAATTAAATATAACATCACAGACACTCCATGTGATGCTAAACGTCTAAAAGTAGCCCCCCCAAAAAAACGAGCCAGTGGAGAAAAAGAAGTGACCATAAAACCATATTAGTAGTAGATAGTAAACAACAGAAGTATGGAGGGAAGAAAGAGGAGGAATCCCACAAAAATACCTAATTGTAAGTTTACCACTGAAGAAAGGAGATGGAAGATAAACATGAACTGTAGATTTGTTTAATTTCGCACAAAGATACACGAGGGCCATCTGCACTAGCCATCCCTAATTTAGCAGTGTAAATCAGGAGAGAAGGCAGCTAATCATCACAACCCACTGCCAACTCTTGGGCTACTCTTTTACCAACGAACAATGGGATTGACCATGACATTATATAACCCCTACAACTGAAAAGGCAAGCATGTTTGGTATGACAGGTATTTGAACCGGCGACCCTCAGATTACGAGTCAAGTGCCTTAACCACCTGGCCATGCAGGGCTTGACCTATAGAAGTACTAAAGGGGTAAAATATAGCTAAAAAATAAACTATGTCAACTAACAATGCATTCATCTGTTATAGGAAGAAGGCAAGAATTATGATGATAGGTAGGGTAGACCCTGGCCCCCAAGGGCCCTCACAAACAAAATTAACGGTAAGAAGTATTAATTATAAATTAAACAAAATGAATGGTAGGAAGTATATATTATAAAGAAAGATAAAAATGAAACTGTCATTATAGTGTAAATGGTAAGAAACTGTGTAATAAAATAAATATATGTATCATAACCAACATATGTATGTAACGTTATATGTTGAAGAAAAAATATTTAATCTAACTATTGATTAACCTGTAATTAAAGCCACAGGCAAATTGATACTAACAAACACTTATTAAGCCTAATAGAGCAATATATTTAGCTTAATGATCAATTAACCTGGAAGTAGAACTACAGGTGAACTGAAATTAACAAACAGTTGATAAGCCTAATTTAACAATACTGAACAAAGGATATTCTAAAACTTAACTAAACAATAAGTAGGTACAATACTGGGAGAAGTTTTTGTGGACCCCAGCTTTTAGGGTTCTACACAAACCAATTGAATAAGAAGGATAATAAAGGAGAAATAACAAAAATTATATAGATATGATTGTATAAGATTAAGGAAGTAACAATAACATATGTATTACACATGATTTATGGAAGAAAAACAATATAATTAAAATAATTATTGGTATACTAATAAGATGAATTGTAGGTAATCTTAAAACAACAAAGACAACCATGGTAAACCTAAGCGAGTGGCATAGGAGAAAATATTCAAGTAAGACTGAACTTGACAATAAGCATTAACCAATCTAACAAAACTTATGTTATGGAACCCAAATAACTACATATAATAATATTAACAAGGAAATTATTCAAAATCCATAACAGTAGAAAATCTTATCTTTCCAAGTTTGATGGACTGTAGTTCAATTGTATAAGACCACAAACTGGAAAGGAGGCCTAATGAAAGTCAGTTTATTGGATTCAACAAAATAAAGCCAAAAATCTTCCCACGGAGTACCTCAACCTGAAGTCTGTGCCACTAGAACACATAACCTTCAAAGTGGTAACACCAAAATTCGTAATGCAAAATGAATAACCAAAGACAGCTTTGTTGGCAGAAGCAGAGAAAAAGGTTTTGTAACTGGTGTAAAACAATTTCAGTTTGAGATAATTCAGTAAGTTACAAATATCACTAATACATACTAAAGAGTAAATGTATTGAGAGAAATTAATACAAAGATATGGAAAAAAATAATATTCTTTTTGCATATAGGGCACAGCACTGAACAACAACAACTATTTACATGAGGAGGTAATGTATATTATTGAATATCTCATGCAGCAAATTTTCACAATTAATGATTAGACTTCTTAATGGATAATAATGAAAACAGCTTAAAACTGGACTTACAATTACTGTTATTTTAAAAATACATGTAAGACACATAAACAATGGAGCATTATAGCAAATGTTTACTTAAGAGTAGGACTTACTTATGCAGAGAGTGTGTACATAAGGTTAGGACTTACCAAAATAGTAACTGTGTACCGAGATGTAGAACTAACTTATCAATATAGCAAATGTGTATGTGTACCTTAGGGTAGAATTTACCAATGTATCCACTGTGTGTGTGTGTACATAAGGGTGGGACTTAACAGTAATGATGTTTAATTAAAGAGAAAATTATTGTTAAATATTGACACTGATATAAAGTAATGTTTATTTGCAAAACAACTGATATACTGATACATATACATCTGAAGAAAAGGCATACCAATAAAATAGTCCTCAATCCTGTGCTTCTCTTTTTGGAGTTTTCTAAGTGAGCTGTAGTTAGCAATACGACCAAAGGGTAGTAGACATGAGTCCCAGAAATCACCCTAAAGAAACAAATATAGCTTACCAAAACTTAGATATATGTATTGTGTATCTTGGTACTAAGTAAAATAATTGATATTATCAGGAATATACTGCCTACAATGCATTGTTGGAAGGCTTAAAATTCTTACAATAATTAGATAATTTTAAATGTCAACCTATGTAAACTGATTATTAACTTAATCAAAAATGGATTCAAATCGACACTTTCATAAGGTCAATTTTTACATTCATATTTGACTCAATTCAGTGTATTTTGGATTTTAATTTATATATATATATATACTACCACCAGACACTGACAATCTAACCAACCTGATGATAAGTACTTTGTCCCATCTAATTCAGCCTGCTAATAAACACACATTCCAACAAACCTTCTCATAAGTCCTCATGTCTCAACCAACCCAATAATAAGTCCTCATGTCTCAACCAACCCAATAATAAGCACTCGTGTCTCAACCAACCCAATAATAAGCACTCATGTCACAGTCAACCTATTGATAAGAAATCATATCTCAATCAACCTACTGGTAGACAATCTGAACCAGACTGCTGATAAACTCTCATGTCTCTAATGACTTACTGATAAGCACTTGTGTCCAAACTAATGTTCTCATAAATACTGACCCATGTCCCAACCAATGCACTGATAAGAGTTCACACTTCTAACCAAACCATTGATAAAGGGTTAACACTTCAACCAAACAACTGACAAGACCTTGCTCTCCAATCAAACCCTTGATAAGTAACTACTTACGTATCTCTCTCGGATTTGATCTCTGAGAGCCATGTATCTCATGGAAGGAATTTGTGTTGTTGGAGCTTCTGTGATATCACCCTGCAAAACAAAACAAATGTTTACTGTTACCAGACTGTATTAATAAATCATTCATAAAGACGTGATCTTTCTTGTTGTGTGTGGCATATTTAAAACAATCCAAAATGTGTTCACAAACATGGAAATTATGATACTTTAGCTCTACATTATATTTAGCCCCTGATGAAACCTGTAAGCTGAAAAGCATTCACTCCACAAAAACACATTATTATTCCACATAAAGAGAATTCTCCAGTAACAACTGAAACAACTACAGTATAAAGTACACCATGAAAGTTTCTCACCTTCAACCAAGGATGCTCTAAGCAGTCATGGCTTGTCATTCGTTTTCTGTAGACAGAATTTGTATTGAAACATTAGCTAAGGTGCAAGAAAACACAATGCCTTCATCAACGAGATGGTGATTTTGAATGTAGTAACTTTAATAACAGATACAGTCACTCAAAAATGTAATTATTATGACAATATTAAAAGAACTATGAAATCTAAAGTGCACAAAGGTATGTACTTTAAAATTAAAACATAAATTTACATTTAATCATAATATTAAAGATACAATATCTTATTTACTGCGTTTTAGTTAAAATGTTATCAGAAACAAAGAATAACACAGTTACAAACTTTATATTCAAGGTTTTAATTTAGATGTTTGATAGAAAGCACATGATGCTATGATCTGGAAAATTCATGTAGTAGTAAAAAGCAAACACTATAAATGTGAAAATTACATAAGTGAAGTAATGAGAATTCAAGCCAGTATCAGAAAATGTGTTTTGTGAGTTTGTTCATCTGTGAATTAGCTGGGTCAAGTAATTTTATTATATACATAAATAATATCTAATAATAAAATATATGTAAGAACTTTAAGATTAGTACCATTAATGTCAGAATCTCTGTTGCAACATTATATGTGAAGTTAGGCTTATATTAGTTACAGAGTTTCAGCATAAACTTTTATTTATTAAATTAGGCCTTTAAATACATATCAAAGAAGTTAATTCTTTATCATATGGTGGACAGAACTTGACATTATTTTTACCAAATAACACACAAGATCCCATTCAACAATTGAATACTCTATAACACTTTTACACTACTCTAAAAAGCAGAATGAAGTTCCTATTAAATACTGTTGTTTCCTAGCATTCAATTAATAAATTTAAAGTTTTCTCTATAATGTTGATACCTTCACCTCAAGATAATACAGAATTAGTTTGGAAGAAATATTTATATGACTTAGCAGAAGTATTTATGTATAACTCAAACAACTGGCTGTATAAAACATAAGCAAAGTGTTATATATATTTGTTGCACAAAAATAATGCAACACTTGAGGGGGCAGCTTATAGCTAAAAACAGCCTTTCTATGTCACTGACATATCAGTATGCTCATAAATACTTGAGTATCACTATTTTTTCTTACTCTTTTTTTCTATTCAACAGTCTTCGAATGAAATCCTTTGCTTGTACCGAGACATTCTCAAACCCTTCATCATCAAAATCCCAATCACATGCTCTTACGTTCTTCAAAGTATCGATATCTGTGTCACCAGCAAAGGGGGACAAGCCACTCAACCTGCAAGTAAAGTTAGTTAGTATTTCTAATAATAATGAACTGAAGACAAATATTGTAATTTTTTGATATCTAGTTACCTGACATTTTGTGTGTGTACAATGAAGTACACAAGTACTGGTTAGTGACTTCTAGCATGACATTTTGTGTGTGTACAATGAAGTACACAAGTACTGGTTAGTGACTTCTAGCATGACTTTTTGTGTGTGTACAATGAAGTACACAAGTACTGGTTAGTGACTTCTAGCATGACTTTTTGTGTGTGTACAATAAAGTACACAAGTACTGGTTAGTGACTTCTAGCATGACTTTTTGTGTGTGTACAATGAAGTACACAAGTACTGGTTAGTGACTTCTAGCATGACTTTTTGTGTGTGTACAATGAAGTACACAAGTACTGGTTAGTGACTTCTAGCATGACTTTATTTTCAGATGTTTATAACCAGAAAGATAGAGTAAAATTACTTTCATTAAAGAAAAAATTATATTCTAGAGCATTTGTAGTCTTACTAGTTGTACATTAGCTAAACATGTTGCTTAAAAGTGGTGATAACGTAGTTCTGCTCAGTTGAAAGGTACACATTTCTATCATTAATCTTGTCTTCTTGACATTTTAGACCTAACAATAGTACATTATTATCTTGGCTAGAGATACATGTGTGACATTCATGTGTCTGTGAAATCTCTAACCCACAAGAGGGTGTACTTCACATTTCAACAACAGACCAGGTTCCTACGACCATGGAAATAATTTTATTTTTTTTATTAAGAATTATTTTAGCTACTTACAGGACATAAGCCAGGACTCCCACTGCCCACATATCTGTGTAAAACCCAATGGGTTCTCTGTCTACAATTTCAGGGGCAGCAAACTCTGCTGTGCCTGTTGAGATTTTCACAACTTCATTAGGTTCCAGCTTTGTGGCAAGACCAAAATCAACCAGTTTGATATCTGTGCTGTTCTGAGTTTGACACATTATGTTTTCTGGCTATAAAACCCATAAAAGTGTCACTATTACTGACCTACTCTTTGTGAAACAAAGCAGCATAAAAGTTAAACATCAGTAGTGTCAGCTTTATGAAGCAAAGCAGCATAAAAGTTAAATGTTGGTACCAATATGTTTGTAAAAAAAAAGGAAAAAAGTAGCACAAAAGTTAACTGTCAGTACTGATACATTTTTGTAAACAAAGTAGCATAAAAGTTAACTGTCAGTACTGATATATTTTTGTAAACAAAGTAGCATAAAAGTTAAATGTCAGTACTGATATATTCTTGTAAACAAAGTAGCATAAAAGTTAAATGTCAGTACTGATATATTTTTGCAAACCAAAGTAGCATAAATGTTAAATTTAAATGTCAGTACTGATATATTTTTGCAAACCAAAGTAGCATAAATGTTAAATTTAAATGTCAGTACTGATATATTTTTGTGAACCAAAGTAGCATAAAAGTTAAATGTCAGTACTGATATATTTTTGTAACTAAAGCAGCATAAGTTAAATGTCAGTACTGATATATTTTTGTAACCAAAGCAGCATAAAAGGTAAATGTCAGTACCAACATACTTTGCAAAACAAAGCAGCATTAGCTATATTATAATACTGTTAATACTGCTGTATTATTCTATTTTTACTTTAATATAGAAGTTAGTCAAATTGAGTTTTCTAGTTATTTTTAAGTTGTTAAAAACACTTTTTATCAAAATTTAAAACGATGTTCTAACAGTTAACTAACTACCATAATAAACTGAAGAATACAGAGTAGTTATTGACCAACATTCTATTATACACAGTTGGTTTTAAAAACTACTGATGTACAAAAACAAATGTATATGTTGACTTATGTTAACCCCTTACCAACTGATCCAAAGTAATCCGCTAACCATAGATGGGACATGCAACCAAAATGAGGGAGAAGCCACATAAAGTTTGTCTCAATTATTGTAAATGTTGTGTTTGTATTATATCCTGCAGACAAAAAATGGAAGAAGCAGCTGATCCACTCTGCTCTCCTGCAAGTCCACCTGGTGTACTCTTTGACAACTTGAATGTAATGTTTAGTATTAACCTGCCATAATAATCATCTGAAGCCCATTCTTATTAAATAAATGAACAAAGTACTTGAAATAAAACACATCTATCAGTCTTCACACCAAAACCTAACTACTTACACAAGTATTTTCTGATGTATGACAGAAACTAGATTTCATAAATGTTCTTACCTTGATATCTAAGTGAAGAATGTTTTTCTCATGCATGTGTTTCACACCATCACATATTTGTCGCATATAGTTTATAACCTCTGCCTCAGACATGTTGTAATCCTCTACTGTTACCTTTTCAAACAATTCACCACCAGCCATACTGTGTGAAGGTAAACAAACGTTATAGTATCTCTCTGACTAAGTTACATAAAGAAATGAAACTTCGATTCTATAACTAAACAATATCAAGACATCGTTGATATCAAAGACCAACCAGTTTATTAGCTAAATGATGTAAAGAACTGAGTGATATCAAAGTACTGTCAAGTTTCCTTTGTGAATAAATTACATCTGACATTGAAACATGAATAAATTCTGTAACAGAGTAACATAAAACTTAATGACATTAAAATGAAAAATTCTCTCTTTGAAGAGATAAATGTACATGAAAAAAAAAAAGAAGGACAAGGCCAACACTTTATTCTGAGTAACTGGATATTTTTTATCTTATCTAACAACAGATATCCTATAGAAGTCAAGAACACTGTTAACTGATAAATGATGAGCTTACAATTCATAGATGAGAACCATTTCATCATCATCTTCAAAAGCATCATGAAGTCTAACTAGTTTGGGATGATGAAGTTGATTCATGATGTCAATCTCTTTTTTTATAACAGCCTTTTCTGCAGGCTGGGTGATTGGAATGAACTTTGAAGCAAACACATTTCCTGTCTTCTTTTCTCTGCATCTATGAACCACTCCAAAAGCACCACTAAATAACAAGAGAAAGTTAAATGAAAATATAAACATCTATGAACCACTCCAAAAGCACCACTAAGTAACAAGAGAAAGTTAAATAAAAATATAAATATCTATGAACCACTCCAAAAGCACCACTAAGTAACAAGAGAAAGTTAAATAAAAATATAAATATCTATGAACCACTCCAAAAGCACCACTAAGTAACAAGAGAAAGTTAAATAAAAATATAAATATCTATGAAACACTCCAAAAGCACCACTAAGTAACAAGAGAAAGTTAAATAAAATATAAACATCTATGAACCACTCCAAAAGCACCACTAAGTAACAAGAGAGAAAGTTAAATGAAAATATAAACATCTATGAACCACTCCAAAAGCACCACTAAGTAACAAGAGAAAGTTAAATAAAAATATAAATATCTATGAAACACTCCAAAAGCACCACTAAGTAACAAGAGAAAGTTAAATAAAAATATAAACATCTATGAACCACTCCAAAAGCACCACTAAGTAACAAGAGAAAGTTAAATGAAAATATAAACATCTATGAACCACTCCAAAAGCACCACTAAGTAACAAGAGAAAGTTAAATAAAAATATAAACATCTATGAACCACTCCAAAAGCACCACTAAGTAACAAGAGAAAGTTAAATAAAAATATAAATATCTATGAAACACTCCAAAAGCTCCACTAAATAACAAGAGAGAAAGTTAAATGAAAATATAAACATCTATGAACCACTCCAAAAGCACCACTAAATAACAAGAGAAAGTTAAATAAAAATATAAACATCTATGAACCACTCCAAAAGCACCACTAAGTAACAAGAGAAAGTTAAATAAAAATATAAATATCTATGAAACACTCCAAAAGCACCACTAAGTAACAAGAGAAAGTTAAATAAAAATATAAATATCTATGAAACACTCCAAAAGCTCCACTAAATAACAAGAGAGAAAGTTAAATGAAAATATAAACATCTATGAACCACTCCAAAAGCACCACTAAGTAACAAGAGAAAGTTAAATGAAAATATAAACATCTATGAACCACTCAAAAGCACCACTAAATAACAAGAGAAAGTTAAATAAAAATATAAACATCTATGAACCACTCCAAAAGCACCACTAAGTAACAAGAGAAAGTTAAATAAAAATATAAATATCTATGAAACACTCCAAAAGCTCCACTAAATAACAAGAGAGAAAGTTAAATGAAAATATAAACATCTATGAACCACTCCAAAAGCACCACTAAATAACAAGAGAAAGTTAAATAAAAATATAAACATCTATGAACCACTCCAAAAGCACCACTAAGTAACAAGAGAAAGTTAAATAAAAATATAAATATCTATGAAACACTCCAAAAGCACCACTAAATAACAAGAGAAAGTTAAATAAAAATATAAACATCTATGAACCACTCCAAAAGCACCACTAAGTAACAAGAGAAAGTTAAATAAAAATATAAATATCTATGAAACACTCCAAAAGCTCCACTAAATAACAAGAGAGAAAGTTAAATGAAAATATAAACATCTATGAACCACTCCAAAAGCACCACTAAATAACAAGAGAAAGTTAAATAAAAATATAAACATCTATGAAACACTCCAAAAGCACCACTAAGTAACAAGAGAAAGTTAAATAAAAATATAAATATCTATGAAACACTCCAAAAGCTCCACTAAATAACAAGAGAGAAAGTTAAATGAAAATATAAACATCTATGAACCACTCCAAAAGCACCACTAAATAACAAGAGAGAAAGTTAAATGAAAATATAAACATCTATGAACCACTACAAAAGCACCACTAAATAACAAGAGAGAAAGTTAAATGAAAATATAAACATCTATGAAACACTCCAAAAGCTCCACTATATAACAAGAGAGAAAGTTAAATAAAAATATAAATATCTATGAAACACTCCAAAAGCACCACTAAATAACAAGAGAAAGTTAAATAAAAATATAAACATCTATGAACCACTCCAAAAGCACCACTAAATAACAAGAGAAAGTTAAATAAAAATATAAACATCTATGAACCACTCCAAAAGCACCACTAAATAACAAGAGAGAAAGTTAAATGAAAATATAAACATCTATGAACCACTCCAAAAGCACCACTAAATAACAAGAGAGAAAGTTAAATAAAAATATAAACATCTATGAACCACTCCAAAAGCACCACTAAATAACAAGAGAGAAAGTTAAATAAAAATATAAACATCTATGAACCACTCCAAAAGCTCCACTAAATAACAAGAGAGAAAGTTAAATGAAAATATAAACATCTATGAACCACTCCAAAAGCTCCACTAAATAACAAGAGAGAAAGTTAAATGAAAATATAAACATCTATGAACCACTCCAAAAGCACCACTAAATAACAAGAGAGAAAGTTAAATGAAAATATAAACATCTATGAACCACTCCAAAAGCTCCACTAAATAACAAGAGAGAAAGTTAAATGAAAATATAAACATCTATGAACCACTACAAAAGCACCACTAAATAACAAGAGAGAAAGTTAAATGAAAATATAAACATCTATGAACCACTACAAAAGCACCACTAAATAACAAGAGAAAGTTAAATGAAAATATAAACATCTATGAACCACTACAAAAGCACCACTAAATAACAAGAGAAAGTTAAATAAAAATATAAACATCTATGAACCACTCCAAAAGCTCCACTAAATAACGAGAGAAAGTTAAATAAAAATATAAACATCTATGAACCACTCCAAAAGCACCACTAAATAACAAGAGAGAAAGTTAAATAAAAATATAAACATCTATGAACCACTCCAAAAGCACCACTATATAACAAGAGAGAAAGTTAAATAAAAATATAAACATCTATGAACCACTCCAAAAGCTCCACTATATAACAAGAGAGAAAGTTAAATAAAAATATAAACATCTATGAACCACTCCAAAAGCACCACTATATAGCAAGAGAGAAAGTTAAATAAAAATATAAACATCTATGAACCACTCCAAAAGCACCACTAAATAACAATATAATTGTTTTGAGTTGTTATTTAACACTTTTCGTCAAAATTTAAAACTATGTTCTAACAGTTAACTAACTGCTATAATAAACTGAAGAATGCAGAGTAGTTATTGACCAACATTCTATTATACACTGTTGGTTTTCAAAGCTTCTGATGTATAAAAACAAATGTATATGTTAGCTCCTGTTAACCCCTTACCTTCCTGTCAGAACACAGTGTCATGTTCTGCTAACATCAATGGTACTAAACAAAGCAAGAAGTACACACTACAATACAAAGTTTTATTCTGTTACCATTAACAGTATTAGACAAAGCATTAAAATGGACAGTTAGAGATAAAGATTTTGCATCTGAACCTTTTTACAGCAAAATTCTTACAAACATGAAATGGTTCAGTTCATTTAGACATGTTTGTGTTCCTACAAACATTATAAATATTTACAAGCATCAGTTTATTATGGGCAAAATACCTAGTTGGTATTGGATATGTCAGATGTAAAAGGATTGATATAACATATTATTCTCTGCTTTAACTTGTAAGTTTTTAGATTTACATGTTCCTATGTTTGTATAAATATTTATAAGTATCAGTTTACTATTATATGTATATATGAGTATATAAATATTTACAAGCATCAGTCTACTATTATATGTATATATGAGTACATAAATATTTACAAGCATCAGTCTACTATTATATGTATATATGAGTACATAAATATTTACAAGCATCAGTCTACTATTACATGTATATGTGAGTACATAAATATTTACAAGCATCAGTCTACTATTACATGTATATGTGAGTACATAAATATTTACAAGCATCAGTCTACTATTACATGTATATGTGAGTACATAAATATTTACAAGCATCAGTCTACTATTACATGTATATGTGAGTACATAAATATTTACAAGCATCAGTCTACTATTACATGTATATGTGAGTACATAAATATTTACAAGCATCAGTCTACTATTACATGTATATGTGAGTACATAAATATTTACAAGCATCAGTCTACTATTACATGTATATGTGAGTACATAAATATTTACAAGCATCAGTCTACTATTACATGTATATGTGAGTACATAAATATTTACAAGCATCAGTCTACTATTACATGTATATGTGAGTACATAAATATTTACAAGCATCAGTCTACTATTACATGTATATGTGAGTACATAAATATTTACAAGCATCAGTCTACTATTACATGTATATGTGAGTACATAAATATTTACAAGCATCAGTCTACTATTACATGTATATGTGAGTACATATATATTTATAAGCATCAGTCTACTATTACATGTATATATGAGTATATGAATATTTACAAGCATCAGTCTACTATTACATGTGTATGTGAATATATAAATATTTATAAGGAACAGACTATTATTAAATAGAGCAGAAGGAGAATGTTGGACTTACACTCCAATTTCTTCCAAAATATCATAATAGTCATAGACACTGACAGTCTTGATGTCCACAGGTTGAGGGACATATTTTTCATAGATATCAAACACTACACAATGAAACAATTCTTTTAGAATGTATTATACAAACACTGCAAATTATAACATCTGTTTAAAATGTGTTATATAACAAATTTTGTTTGTTTGCAGTTAAACATGAAGCTGCAGAATGGGCTATCTGTGCTATGCCCACCATGAATATCAAAACCTAATTTGTAACATTGTACATACACAGACATACCACTGTGCCACTGAGGGCATGTTATATGATGGATTTTCCATTAATATCAAACACTTCAAAATGAGACATGTATGTCAGAATGTGTTATGTAACACATTTCTCAAATGTGTAAAACCACATCAAATACTTATTTTACAATAAAATGTAACAAAAATCTGTTTCAGAATATAATATATATACATTTTTAGGCCTTATAAAACATCCATTTTACAATAAAGTAAAATTACAAACATTTTTGAATTGATAATTTTATGGTAAGCACACATTCGTTAGAATTCTATTCATATACAAAACTAAAATAGTATTTAAAAAGTTTTTTATTCTAACCTTATTTTGTTCCAAATTTGCACTGATTTGTATCATCTAACCAATGTTGTATGGAAATTAAAAACTTTATTATAAGTCAATACAAATTTAAAGGACTTCAAAAAGTTACATATAATGTGACAAAATGAGAAACAAGCAGTCCTGCATATAAATGGCAGAATTTTACAACCATATGAAAGCAACTATGGATCAGTCACAGTTCCCTAAACACTATGACTTGATATTTCTCATATGAAAATTACTTGTTAAGAACAATGATCAGTGGAAACTAATTGACAGAAATAATTTTATTTTACAGGTCCAGCTGCATATACTCACCAAACTGGTTGTAATTTCTAACTTTTCCTTCTGATCTACCACGAATCTTTTTGCCAGATTCGTCGACTATGTAGAAAGATACGTAACAAAAGATTAATTATATTTAACTAATAAACAAACCGAACATAAACGACATACTGGTATAAACAATATTTTTCATTTGCTATCTTGTACATTAGTAATCATTGTTAAATAATAACTAGAAATAACTGGTAAAAACATAGATTTTTTAAAGAGAATGTTCTATTATTTTCCTCATTTAAAAACTGAATGCTGTTCACTGGATGTGACAGGACAAAGAAAGAATACTAACTGAATACTTTAACTATGGACTTATAGTATTTTTAACTGTTTCTATAGTCCTACTTCTATTTCATGGAGTGAGGTTATTATATCAAGATCAGACAACAGAAACACCACCATATACAGGGTGGCCCGTAAGTCCCTGCCCATCCATATGTTATTAAGTTAGATTCAATTACGCATGCATTATAAATTTGTTTCTTTTTTTTCAGAGAAATATGGCCAATGTAAGCCCATTTACACTTGAAGAGCGTATTTTGACAACTACGTGGGTACATGAGCACAAGAATACTGGTGACACCACACAGACACACTGGATACATAAGATATATGGATGGGTAGTGACTTATGGGCCACCCTGTACATTAAACTTCCTGATTATTTTAATGAATGAAATAACAGATTAAAAATTATAAAAATCACAGGTTAATAAATACATACAATTTGCAAAGGGTAAACAAATATTAAATTTCTTTTTATACACTTTTAAAGGCCACTGGACATAATTTTTTTTTTTTTAATGAAAACGTGTTACACGAGTTTATTTGCAAAAAAGTCATGATCACAAATTATATTGCATCTACACAGACAATCAGTATAATGAAATTAATTTTAATCACAAATGATATTTTATCTACAAATACTTCAGCACCATCTTGTAAAAACTGTCTACAAGTGATACTGAATTTGACATTTTTTTAAGGTCCAGATAAATTCAGATTTAACAAGGACAAATAAACATCCTTTTAACTGGGAGAAAAATGTCGTGTGTCTATTATAAGCATGCAAAAAAATTTTATAGACATGTGTTAAAAAAAACCTCTGATTAAAATATGACTGAATAACAAAAATGTAATATCATATAACATGTTACTAATCTTCCAATATTTATAAGCACTTTGGTAACTATAATATAATAGAGCTACTCTTCCAATAGATATAAACTAAACAACAAGGGTTTTATAATTTAAAATTATAACTACTCTTCCAACAGTGTAAAGAAATGAGTGACATGAAATACCTATATAATTTTTCTTCTTTACTTTTTCCTTCTCTGTTGCTGTAAGAAAAAAAAAAAAGAAAAAGAGTTTGAACTTAAAATATGGTTTTGTATTTTTACAAAATATCGTGGAAGTGAAGTAAGTAAACCACTTTTTGATGTACTGATTTTCTAATCTTTTCTGCATCTATCACAAAACCTAAGTATACTTTCACTGTTTTTCAATTTTGTTTTGTGTTTTTCAGCCACAGCATAGTGGTTCACAGAATAGTTCTTTTGTTTTTCTTTCAAAAATGAACTTTAGCTCAGACTTTTGTCTCTTAACTGATTTGAGATCAAGTTTTGTTTTATGTTTTTCTCAGCC
This sequence comes from Tachypleus tridentatus, assembly GCF_004210375.1. Lineage (NCBI taxonomy): Eukaryota > Metazoa > Arthropoda > Merostomata > Xiphosura > Limulidae > Tachypleus > Tachypleus tridentatus. Next base: position 26,330,460 of record NC_134828.1, on the reverse strand, counting down.
ACAGCATAGTGGTGCATAGAATAATTCTGACTTTTTTTATTTCAAAATGAGCTTTAGCTCAAACTTCTGTCTCTCAAGTGATTTGAGATCTACATTCAGCTGTGGCTATTGAAGATTCCTTCACTTCTAATCTATCTATAGTAAACCTATATCCACTTTCTCAATCTGCTCTAGCTTTATAACCATCTCTAATATTTCATGTTTCATCTTCAGAATAGAAGATCAACAAATAACAATGTGTTAATGTTAATTACTTCTGACCAAAACTTCAACATGATTTGTACTTACTGCCATAAACATCACATAATGGTTTACAGTAATTAACAGAATTCTGGCCTGACAATCATTTCCTGATGACCTTTTAAAACAGATGTAATTAATATAACAAAAATAATACACGTTTTTATTATCATAATTTTAGAGGAAACAGCAAGTTGGGTATCATGTCTTCAGCTAACAAACAATAATAAATATCTGTACAGGTGTCTTGATTTGTTGTTTAAAGGAATAAAATTATTGTAATAAGACTTAATAGCAATCTTTTTTAACACAGTTACTCACATTAGAGTTTTGTTTTTATAGAAATAAAATACAAGTTTCCATATTAAGAAATCTTCCATATTCCACAGTTATGGTAAAGGCTATTCTCTTACGTTTTGTAGTTATTAGTACGGTTGGTTCACTTGGTTCACTCCTTCCAAAGACGTTTTCTGCATACACCCTGAACTCATAATCTTTGCTGGGATTTAAGCCAGATATAGTGATGTTGCAAAACCTATACATACACAGTCAAGGCTACTTCAGTCTCTCAGTTAAGAGTTCTTTAAAAATATATACAACTGCTTAAAAATACAGACTTATAGGGCATTCCTTCTTAGTTCTTAAAAGTAACATGTTTATGCTATCATATCCTTCATAAAGGTATTAGTTTTTATAATACTCTCTCATACTTAGCTCTCCTTTTTCAAATAATAACATTAAGATCTACATTTTCAGGTTACAAAGCAATTATTAAAATATATATACATTGGAAAGCCATTTTAAAATTAACTTTATCTTCACAGGAACCTATCTTTGAATTTCTACCTATATTTATGTATTATTTAGCTGCTTCTATGAGATTTTTGTTACCGTTGTTTCATGTAGTAGACTCGGTGTTAAATAATAAATTAGATAATAAATGCTGTTAAGTTCTTTAGATAATTACATAATGTATACAATATTAAAAAATAATAAACATGTATTAATAACAATATGTAACAAAATGTTTACTTTTTATTGTTCCTGGGCAGAAAGTGTTATTTTCCAGTTGTTTATGCCTAAAGTAAATGGAAAAGACCTATTTTCTCTTCAAACTTTGCTTTTGTGACCTGGGAGCATATAATGAAAATATGATGGGAGACTATATTTGGGGCTGATACATGAAAGTGATTTACATTACAGTTGCAAATTTCAAAAAACTACTGACTTCTAAACATTTTTGTTCAATTTTGTATAACTTTACTATAAGTACATGTAAATCTTGATTCATATGTTGTTTTATTCAGACCTTATGTTAATTTCTAAATTTCATTATCCAGGTTACAAAGCAAAGTTTGAAGGGAATAATGGCCATTTTTGCACTTTACAACATAAGCAATTAAGAAATAACACATACTATCCAGGAACAAAATTTATGTTACATAGTGTAACTAGTACATTGATGTAGGCCTATAAATCTCACAACTTAAGGTAACTGAACCTCATAAAGCATTACATGAAAGAAAGTATTATTAGGTTTTCATTTTAGGTGTTTCACATAAATATTGTAAAGTTAGTGATTATTTTAAAACATCCTCTAGTAGCAAACATATACATATAAATATTTGTAACATACAGGGTAAGACTATGTAGCTAAATCTTAGTTGTGTAAAAAAAACACTCTATGTTATAGTTTGTTGTTTTTTCTTAAAAATTTAAAAACTATTAATTTGATAACATTATGGATACTCCTAATTTTTATTTTTAGCAAAAAGGAAATAGACAAGAATTACCTTACTTAATAATTCTTAATGCACTTGATGTTATACTTAGTTGTATATGAAATCAGGTTTAGGATAAATATGTTAAATTGAGTTTATAGTTCATTTACATAAACTGTAGTGGTGGATAATTAATATAGTAAGTGTCAACTAGCTCCATGTTAAACATTCTAGTAAATGATGTAGTAATACATTAATGTTAGTCTTCAGTTTGAGTATTTACTCTAATCTACCAGTTAGTATTTTCTCAGGAAATACAGTTAGGAAAAGTGTAGGTGTAGGTAACTTCTGTGATGTGACAAATGCAAGGAATGGATCAGTTTGAAAACTCTGAATTATGTGCTATTTCAGATCAGCAATGTGTTTGCAATTCTTAGATGATGGAGAAATGAACAGATTCAATAATGAGAGTTCCTGAGATAGAGAGAGATGGGAAAATTGCCACAGGTCTTGGAGATGATCTCAAGCTTTTAAGTGGAGAAGGTGCAGAAGGTAAGTTGGGGTTTCACAAAGTAAAAAGGGCAAGAAATTCTGAGAATGATACATTTAGATCTAGGAAGTATGTTTCATAAGCCACAGCCATAAACTAGTGATGAAGAAGAACTGGAATGGAGTAGGGAAACAGTTGTAACAAGAACAGGTGATAGCAGTAGGTTTAAAATTGGTTATATTTATAGGCAAGTCTTTGGTATGTTATATGGATATAATAAACTGACAATGCAACCGGGATAGTACAGGGTGTTAGCAGTGATGCAGTATTTGTGGTAAATATAAGGGTTAATAACATAAGGAAAAGTAGGTCAGAGGAGGTAATTGATAAGAGGTGGACAAAGGCATTTCAAGAAAACGATTGTAACTCGGGTTAACTTTATTAACTGACAAGCCTTAATTAATTAGTGGGAATGAGGTTATAAGATTTATATTAATATTTAAGGGCATGCAGATAGGTTGTTTGTACTTGTGGGATAAATTAAATGAGGAATCTTTTTAGGAATGTGTTACTTACACTTAAATAGGGCTGAGGCTGGATTGCTTGCAAGAGCTATTGACTCAGTTTTAATAGAAACTTTAAACTATGACTAGACAGTATAAAAAACATAAAATAGAGGAAAAAACTCAGTATTGAAATACAGTACAGAAGTAGCTTTAAGCTTAAAGTAAAATGTTATTATTGTAAATCTAGAAGTCTATGAAGTAAAATAGATGACTTTAGAGCACTAGTAACAATGGAGAGTTTTGATGATTGTATTGGGATAACTGAACTAGGTTAAATCTAAACATTTTTTATGACACAGAGTTTTTGAAATACAGTTACAGGTTATTTAATAAAAATACCATAATAAATGAAAGTTAAAGAGTGGTTTTACATAAAATGTGAGTTTCATCTTCTACATTTTGAAGATAACAAAGATGATAGCAAGGAGGTTGAATCTGTTTGGGTTTCTGTTAGTGGATATATGAGAGCATTTTGTTGGAATTTCTTACAAAACACCAGATGAAATTAATGAGAAACTTTACAATGATATTCAAGACTTCAAGTGTTGATGAGGTTATCTCTATAGAGGATTTAAATTTAAAGTACACAGACTGAGAAATTTTTGTCAGACAATGAGTGAAGCAGGTTTTTTATAAATTGTTTAGTGTTGTTCTTCAACAACTGGTCAGGGAATCAACTAGGAACAATGTTACTACAGATTTACTGTTAACTTGCAATACAGAAATGGTTGAGAGAACAGATTATGAAGCATTTGGATACAAGCAATGTTTTACTGCATACAGAGATCAATAATAATAATAAGTTGGGATAAAACATTCATGTGTATAAATTTTAGCAGATTAGGAGACACTGTCATCAAGTATAGTTTTACTTTAATAAGTTTCTGAATCGACTGTGTTCAGATCTGGTGGATGTCATAAGTTTAAAGGTGTTGAAGGGAAAGCTTGATAAATATTTAAATAATAAGAGGAGGTTTTGAGAATATTGGTTTTGTTAAGTTTATGTAACAGTCTTAATGTACCTTGTTGTCCTTGAGTATTATTTTATACTTGTACACTAACATTACTATGAATATACAAGACTTAAAAATTTAGATAACCTGCAATTAAAAATAATGGTTAGAATGGTTTTGAAATCAATTTGTAAAAAAGGAAGGTCTACATTTACAAAGTATCATGTTTGCCATATTGTTTCTTAAGTCGACAAATATCAGTAACTCCTAACACTACATTTTATTCATTAATATACATTTTGAATTCAATGTTTAGCTTGAACCAAGCAATATTCTGTTGTCATCTTTCTATCGTGGCTCAACCATTTGAAAGACATGGCCCTAGAAATGTTTATAAAACTTAAGAGCAAGATGCAACAAAACACTATAAGAATACCATGAAAATGTAACTTGTCTTATAGTGTAGCTGTGCAAAGTAGGGGAAAATGTATATATTAAGTTTAAAAACATAATACAAGTTAGGTAGGTATCATCTGAAGAAAACTTTTCAAATGCTTGAAATACAATGTAAAACCAACCTTGAATTTCCACAACGAATCCAGCTAGTCATAGGCACCTCTCGCTTCTCTACCAGATAGTTAGTGATGTTGCTACTGCCATCCCAGAGTGGTGGCTTCCACGAGATAGTAACAGAGTCTTCATACACATTTTCTATAACAGCAAATCTCGGAGCATCTGGTTTATCTGGTATTAAATGTTCAATATGAAGTTGGTAACATCCTTGCATGAAATGAACTTTCAAAGAATCCAATTTATTAAACATATGCATTAATCAACTGAAACCACATCCTTCATTGTAAAACAGGGAAATTCCAGTTTATAAGTAATAACAACATTCCAAAAGAAAGTAAAATATGTTGCCACTTTCTGCAAACAGACCAATTGACAAGTTTTATATTTTAAGAAAAAAGAAGTAAGTTGATTGGTTATTGTTAAGCACAAAGCTATATGATGGATTATATGTGCTCTGCCCAAATGGGTAATGAAACCCAATTTTTTAGAATTGTAAATCTACTTAACTGCTAGAATACTTGGGGCAGAGGAGAAGAGAACTTAAGATATTTTTTCTTTAGTATACTGAATAGATATAAGTAAGGTCCTTTAATTGGCATGTTTGGTGTATTAGATACAAGTCTAATAAGAATTATATTCTGTTCTTTAAACACAACAAATAACAGATATAAAGTTGTGACAATTTCTGAATTTCCAACAAGGTGCTGCATGTAACTTGGTCAATATTTCTGTAAGGTGGGGTGAACACAGAGAATGTCAAGAATGAACTGCTTCCTGTTAAATGAAAGACGTTAATCATCTGAGGTTTATAATACTGAAGGTTCTAGTTTATACTTTGTTGAACTAAAGTTTAACAAAAGAACAACAGTATTTCTTAAATCTTCAAAATATTTACATATTTTTTACATTGTAAAAAATTATTACAAAATAACATTTGTATTAAAATACATGTTAAACAAATAATACCAAAGTATTATTAAATTTCATAATATTACTTTAATTAGACATCGCTAGATGGCTCTTAATACCATATCAGAAAGACATGCCTACCACTAATTTGGATTTTTATAATTGCAGAGTCCACTCCAAGTTCATTTTCTGCCATTAACCGATATGGTCCATTGTCTACCTTAGTAACATCCCGGATGGTCAAGATGGCATGTCGATCAGTTACCTTGATGTTATAGTGAGCCCCACTCTCGATCATCTCTCCCTCCTTTGACCATCTAATTGTGGGCTTTGGAAAGCCCGTGAAGGGAATTTTTAGAACAACATTTTCTCCTTTTTCAAAGCATGCTAGTTCTCGGAAGCGAGGTGGCATATTAATGTGAGGAATAGCTGTAAGTGTTAGAAGTGTTTTGTAATTATTGTATCTTTTAAAATAACTTGAACTAGCAAAACCCAATGTTGAAGTTAAGTTAAAAACTTGGGTAGTATCAAAACAATTGAAGAAACTAAACATACTGATCAAAATATTTCAATAATAAAACAATGTAAAATGATGGTAAACAAGTTAAATAACCTTTAATATAAAAGTTTCACCTAAAGTTTCTTCTTAACACACAAGAAAGATTTCTGTTAAAAATGTTGCTCTGAATATTTATTCAAATTTAACACAATCTAATCACAAAACTTTATATTATATTAATCATTTACCAACACAAAAACTACATACTTTTAATAACAAGCTCTGCCCGAGACATTCTAACTCCTCCCTTGTTCATTGCTCGACAGGCATACTCATCAGCATCTTCGCCAAACACTTCAGAAATCATCAGTATGTGGTTGTCTCCCTCATGTATAATGGAATACTTACCACCTTCAAACAGTTCTCTCATTCCTTTGTACCTGGAAGTAAATACTTAAAATCAACTTCTCAAATTATCACAAATACAGAAATAAAAAACAAAATGTTGAATTAAACTTGTGAGACAAGAGAAAAATACACAGATCTTACTACTAGATGTGGTTTCTAAATTTTTATATCAAAGAAATAATAGCTTTAGAAGCAGTGAGGTAGTTAATACTGTTGAACTAACATAAACAAATACCAACTTTAGAAGCAGTAAGATAGCCAAAATGCAGAACTAATAGCAACAAATAACAGACTAAGGATAAAGAAAATATTTCTTGTTTTAAAATAGTATTTTAAACTTTTAACCATCAGGTATCAGATCATTGGGGCATGAATTCTACCATTAAAGTTAGGAAAATACATATAAATATTCTCTGATAGTACAAGTCAGGTAAGAAACCTAACCAAGAACATTTTTAGTTAACAATATCATAAATGTATATTCAGCAAATTAACTATGCTATAGCTTACTGTGTTGAACTGCAAACACCTAATTCTTTTTTAGAAGAACATAATTCAATCCTAAACTTAAATATTATAAATATAACTTTTCAGCATTCAAGATTAAGGATTATTTGTTCTTATTATACAAAAAATGACTCATATGAAGTCAATTATTTAAGTTTCTTTACACTTATACACTGAACATATAACAGCCTAACAATATTTTAAATCTGAACCCAGTTTGAAATGTATTAAATTTCTCCAAACTATCATATCTTAGTACATTTTCGCTTTTAAGAACCTATACTGAAACAAGTCCATCTGTTGTAATGCTTTTATTCAAAATAATTAGAATTAATTTCTTTCTGTTATCAAAATTAACAGTTTTTATATAAAATCAGTAGAGTTTAATATGTAACTTCTGGTGTAGGATTCCCCACAAATTTACAGACCAGTATCATACTGTTTTTTTTCTACAGTTTTGACACAAAATACGTATAATTTACCATGTAACTTCTGGTTTTGGATTCCCCACAACGTTACAGACCAGTTCCACGCTCTTATTTTCAATAGCCATAACTTTTCGAAGTGGAACAATAAACTCTGGTGGAGTAGCCGCTAAAACAGAGAGATAAACCAACAAGTCTTTAGTCAGAAAAATGAAAAACATTACTACCTTTACTCTGATAGTAAAGATCAGTTAAACTTACAGAACTCATAATCACCTTGTTCTTGTTATAATTTACATACTATAACTTTTTGATACAGTAAGTGTATCTTCACGAAATTTGGCAAACTTTTAGCAAACGTTACACACCATTTGTACACATACAAAAATCAGTTTTTAACTGTTAACTAAAGATTTGTCTGTGAATATGTCATTTTTTTAGTAGTCCAAGTGTAAAGTGAATATTAAACCAAGGTTAAAAGTACTTTGCTTTGTCTCAGAAATCTCACACCTCATAAGTAAATATAAAGCTTTTTGTTTCAGTAAAACTTTATATTTTATCTGTTATTACCTCCATCATAACAATATATTATTTTGATTCTTCAACCAGTAAACAACTCATCAAAATGTAATAACAAAGATGTAAGGTCAGAAATACAATAAGCAGCTATGGTCTTTTTTTTCTTTATCACTGATCATAAAGTTCCAATGAATATCTGAGAGTTTGAACTTCTACACTTTCCATATTTATTTTTGTTTATTTTACTGTCAATGACTGAAGTAGAAACATGCTGAAAATAGAGCTACACATCACCTCTTCTGTTATTACAGTGTCTTTGAAGAAATAAGCCAACTTGACCCCTGCTCCAAAAACGAAATGTGGAATTTATCAGCTTATGTGTCCTACAATGTTTATTACATGGTTCTGATCCATTAACTATCACCAGTGTTTGAGTATTACCCATCCTTCTGGGATGTTTGGAATTTAGTGGTATAATGTATAGACATACAAGTATATAATCCTATTATAAAATCCTATTTCTCATTCAGCATACTTATTCACCAACCAATTACTACTAGTTATTTGCAAACATTTAAACTTTAGTTATTTTTATTAAAATATATACAAAGAAATAAAAAATACTTCAAAAATAAAATATTTTGAGTACCTATAATGCTATGAGATTTTGTATTTGTGCATTGTATGTGCTGAGTCTTGCCATAAGCCTAATTTATTCTTTCAAAGATGAAGAGAAATTAATTTTTGTAAGCTTCAAATATACATTTTAGGAAACAAAATAATTATTAACTTATGATATTATTGCACACAAAACCCTTGTAATTTATCTGGGTTTCTAAACATACTATATATTACTTTTACAAAATCTTGTATCTGTTTAGATCAACCACTTAATAATCACATTTTAACAATTTTGGTTAAATTATAACTTTAATTCAGTCCTCACACATCAACAGCTTCAGCGTGATTATGACTATCTTTCAAGCTATTTACAAACATTTGTTAGATACATATCAACATAAAACTGCTCTTTCTCTTGGTAGTAAACACTTAGTCAAGAGAAGCAGGTGAGACAATGAAACAGGTTTAAAAAGAACGGATGTGTAGGAGAAGCCATTCTACTAGATTGGCTAAAGACATGAGAGGCTTTTGTTTTATATTCTAGCTTGTCTGTATCTCAAATTACAGTTTCTCATTCAAAGATGACGAGAAAACACACTTGTAGAGAAAAATATATACGTAAAAATGTCTGGTTTGGGTTGAGAAAATTTTTATGTAAACCTGACAATGACTGAAGAAGGTCGAAACACTGTTCACTCCTCTATATAAAAAAATTTTCTCAACCCAAATCAGTCGTTTTTACATACATAAGTTTCTCATTTCTTAACCACTGTGTGAATTGTGTGACAGGAAATGCTATGCGACAAACAACAGTTTATAGTTAGCATTTTGTCCTTACATTTCCCATTAAATTAAAAAATTACAACATACATAATATTAAACCTTTGTTTACAAACTGTCTTTTCATGTCAGTTCCACAGCATAATAGAGAAGTTACTTAATAAAAGTTTGAAAATAACTTAAAGGTCATGACATGTACCTGCATGCAGGAAAGGGGTTAATAAAGCACTTATTATGAAGTACTTATGGTAACTGTAAATCTAATTTCAAACTATAGAGTCAATTAGTTGTGTTTCTATGTAACACTGTTCAAAATAAATGCAGTAATCACACAAACAGTTTTTTAAAACTAATAAACTCTATTCAGAACTCTAACAGTTTAAAGTTTAAATGTACAATATTATAATATATTCCTAAACATTAATTACCACTTGGATCTTTGATCTTAACTGATGTTGAATTCACTGATGGTGGACTACTTCCAGCTTCATTTACAGCAAACACACGAAATTCATACTGTCTGTCTTCTATTAAATTTGAAATATTGATCTGAGTTGGAACACAAAGAAACTGATTCACCTTCTGCCAAGTCTGTGTACCGTATTCTCTTTTATCTATCCAATACCCTTGTATTCGTGCTCCTCCATCAGATTCAGGTTTTTCCCAGGACAAGTTCACAAAGTCACCTCCAACTTCAGTTACCGTTGGAATTCCAGGAGCCGAGGGAGGGTCTAGAACAAAAGTATACAACCCAATCAAAATTTACTACTAGTTACAAATTTTCACAAAAATTATATCTTTTACTTTTTCTTAAGTAAAACGTGATTTAATGCGTGCTCTTAAATATATTTCATTAAAACTGAAAATCTTCACTGGAATAAAATGCAAATTTACAGTGTAATTCAGAAATAAAAAATAATTAAAAGTTTACTTACTTTGGGAAAGCTTTGATAAATCTACACACTATGTTAAAAAAAGTACTTCAAATGTTCCATATTTAAAAAAATGTTATAAGGTCAATAAAGAAAGCTTCTGATAAGTAGCATAATTTATTTCTAATACAGCCATTCTTTGATAATGACATTCATTAAAATATCAAACTTGTGCACTGATGATTCTTCAAAAATTTTCCAAAGGTTTAAAAACTACATAATGGAGTTATCTTTCATTTATTCTAATCTTACTTGGTCATATTCATTTTCAATACAATTTCAAATCACTATTCCTTACCAGATGTTAGAAGTAGATTTATTCTAATCCTACTTTGCCATATTTCATTTATGTACATGTACAAAATACTGTTACTTACCAAATGGAAGTTTGGCAATTATCGGATTAGCACCCTCTAATGGCAGGCTCTGTCCATTTTCATTAACTGCCATTACTCGGAAAAGGTACTCTCCACCTTCTGTTAACCCCTGGACTATACATTTGACATCCTGGTAGATATATTTACCAAACGTTTGTTAAACAGCTAACTAACTTAAGCATATGTGTTACAAATTCTAAAATGTCTATTATATAACTTTTATAATTGTGAAATATTACCATAAGCTGCATCATGGTACAACAATCTGGTATTTAAAATGCATATATACATTTTTGGGGGAATCATATTCACAAGAGAAAGTACTTATACATTTATCTAATAATAGCTAGTAGTTATCTTTCACTGACTTAATCTCTTTACTTACATAACAAAAAATGTGTAGTTATCTTTCACTGACTTAATCTGTTTACTTACATAATAAAAAATGTGTAGTTATCTTTCACTGACTTTTACATATATAACAATACCTTTCTGCTACCATTGACTGACAATCTGTTTAAGTATATAGCAATACCCTATACTTACCCTTCACTGACATGATCTGTTTACTTATCTAAGAGCAGTTTATAGTTACCCTTCATTAGATTGTTTACTTATATAACAACAGATTATAGTTACCCTTCATTAGATTGTTTATTTATATAATAATAAATTATAGTTACCCATCATTAGTTTAATTTGTTTACTTACAGAACAATAAATTATAGTTACCCTTCATTAGATTGTTTACTTATATAACAACAGATTATAGTTACTTTTCATTAGTTTAATTTGTTTACTTACATAACAATAAATTATAGTTACCCTTCATTAGATTGTTTATTTATATAATAATAAATTATAGTTACCCATCATTAGTTTAATTTGTTTACTTACATACCAATAAATTATAGTTACCCTTCATTAGATTGTTTACTTATATAACAACAGATTCTGGTTACCCTTCATTAGTTTAATTTGTTTACTTACATAACAATAAATTATAGTTACCCTTCATTAGATTGTTTACTTATATAACAACAGATTATAGTTACCCTTCATTAGTTTAATTTGTTTACTTATATAACAATAAATTATAGTTACCCTTCATTAGATTGTTTACTTATATAACAACGGATTCTGGTTACCCTTCATTAGTTTAATTTGTTTACTTACAGAACAATAAATTATAGTTACCCTTCATTAGATTGTTTACTTATATAACAACAAATTATAGTTACCTTTCATTAGTTTAATTTTTTTCAAACATCTGACAAAATCTTATCTGGTTAAACTCTTTCCCTATTTAAGAAGAATTTTTTTCTCTCATCACTAACAAAATCACTTTCCTTACCCGACAATAGCTCATCGCTATTACCCACTGGGTATGACTAGTTTCTTTTCTCTCTACAACATAGTGTGTGACTTTTGAGCCACCATCGTGAGATGGTGGTCGCCACGAAAGTGACACTGAATGCTGAGCAATGTCAGAGACCTCTAGTGGTCCTTCTGGTGGCCCTGGACGACCTTTGATACAGAAATTCAAAACCATGCTATTAAAGAGACTGTTCTATTTTTTTATTTTAAGAGTACAACTTGAACAGTGTCAGTTCATAAAAATAATATAAATCGTATACATCAGTTGTTCTAGCAGATAAAAGTAGCTACTAGAACAATAAAATATCCTTATCTTAAATGTAGTCCACAAGTAGTTTACTGCTAATCAACACAAATTCAATATTCAGTACAATTTTGTGACATTAAGCAAGAAATTTACATAAGCCAATTAGAAATATCTTTAATTCTAAACTTGTTCCTCTGACACAATGCTCCTGAGAGTTTTTCAAATATCATTATGAAATGACAAGAGACTCACTTGTTACAAAGAGAGTAAAACTTGCATCAGCCGCCCCACTGTCATTTTTAACAGTCAACTTGTACTTCCCCTCATCATTTCTCAAAGCTTCACGCAAGAAGACAATAACATAATCATCAAACACGGTTATCTTCATGTGTTCGCTTTCATTAATTTCCAGTCCATGCTTGAACAAGTTCACCTCAAATGGTCCAGTACCAGAAAAGAATATTTTAACTTTCCCATTGTCATTTTCAGGTATGCACACTTCATTTGGACATCTCTCAATCTTAGGAGGAGCTGTGAAAGAAGAAATTATTAGGTAAACTACTGGTATGAAAATGAAATGATATTTATTACAGTGCAGAACAAGAGGGACAAAACTCATAAAAATTGTCAGTAAAATTCACACTTTAAAAAAAAATCTATTTTATGTGGATGGGATGGCCTTAACCTTAATCTTTATGTTATATTGAGTTGAATAACCAATTGGAAAATTTTATAAAAACTTAACTTTTTTTCCAACATCAAAAAGCATTTTTTTCCAGTAAAACTACAAATAAAGCATATAAAAAAACATAGCTTTACATTATTTGTATAAATAACATCTTACTGTATCTATTTGTACTATAAATGTGTTCAACATCTTACTGTATCTATTATTACTATAAATGTGTGTTAGTACTTCTGTCTGAGTCTAAAGTGTCAGAGACAGTTCAACATCTTACTGTATCTATTATTACTATAAATGTGTGGTGTGTCAGTACTCCTGTCTGAGTCTAAAGTGTTAAGAGACAATTCAACATCTTACTGTATCTATTATTACTACTGTAAATGTGTGGTGTGTCAGTACTCCTGTCTGAGTCTAAAGTGTTAGAGACAGTTCAACATCTTACTGTATCTATTATTACTATAAATGTGTGGTGTGTCAGTACTCCTGTCTGAGTCTAAAGTGTAAGAGACAGTTCAACATCTTACTGTATCTATTATTACTATAAATGTGTGGTGTGTCAGTACTCCTGTCTGAGTCTAAAGTGTTAAGAGACAGTTCAACATCTTACTGTATCTATTATTACTATAAATGTGTGGTGTATCAGTACTCCTGTCTGAGCCTAAAGTGTTAGAGACAGTTCAACATCTTACTGTATCTATTATTACTACAAATGTGTTATGTGTTAGTACTTCTGTCTGAGTCTAAAGTGTTACAGAGTTTATTATCTTATTTTACCTATCTTTATCTTCAGTGTTTGGTTTGGTAGTTCAAATGTCTGAGATTAATAAACTAGAGAGTCAAATTTGTTCTTGTATCTATCTTTACCTGCAACATTTAGTTTAGCAGTACACTTGTCCAGCCTAATGAGTTGCTGATTTCACAGGTGTACTCTCCATCGTCTGACTCCCATGTTTCTGTGATTTGTAGTTTATATATTCCATCTTTATTATCTATAATTTTGATTCGTGCACCTGGATGAACCTCCCGTCCATTTCTAAACCTAGTGTTCATCAAGAAAAGAACAGCTCTATGTCAGATTAAACTACAAAAAACAGAGAACCATAAATAACAATTTCTGTGAATTTAAGCATCTACAAAAAATTATCCAAAGTTTATTAATCACACAAAATATTTTAAAATTATTTGCCACTACAAAATATACTAGAATATGGATAACGAGATTACACCCTCAAACTTCTTGTTGCTGTAAAAAGGCACAAAAAAGCTAACTTACTCTAATGTATACTGATAAAAACACGTACAATCATGTCTTACACCATCTGTAAATAAAAACAAAATGAGTAGTATTATACACATACACAAAAAGTGAAGTTTACTCACCATCGAGCTACAGGGTGAGGCTTGCCAATGGCTTCACATTCCATGGTCACAGACTTCTTGAGGTTAGTGTTCTTATTGAATAGTGTCCTTAAAAACTCTGACTTTATACCATCTACAACAAAAAATAACACTTAAAAATCACAGTATATAGTACACACAGATTAACTGAAATGCCCTATGTGGAACCTTAAATTAAAAATACACTTTAAACCTTTTAATTCTTCAACAGGTTAAGGAGTAAATGTTATGATGGTTATATTTATATAAAGAAATATGTACCAGCATCATAAAAAATAGCAAACAAACTCCTTGGAGTATATCTATACAACAATACATAATGTTATATTCAACAAACAACCAATTTCATCATCATTGAATTGCTTCAATTCATTGTAACATTTAGAGAACTAACAGTAACAGTGATGCCCATTTTATTTTTATTTCATCATGTACAGAATGAAAGAGCAATGTTAGCTGCACAATTAAGACTTATGAAAAATGTAATTAACAAACTATGAATGTCTAATTTCTTTTTCACTTATACTGCAAGTCTAGTTAGATTTACTTTCAGCTTTTAATAAGTGTTAAAGTAGAACAAAGGAAAAAATATACCACCTGGAACTTCCTGAATCTTTACAGGTCCACGTGTCGTAACAGGATCGCTTTTTCCAGCAGCATTTACAGCAAACACTCGAAACTCGTACTCCCTGCTTTCTGTGAGGTTTGTTACAGAGAAATCACAGTCTAAAACATTGTAATCATTGGCTTTGAACCATAAGGGGCTATTTTTCTCAATGCACTCCACAATATAGCCTGTCAGATCGAAAAGAAAATAGTTTTGACTCAGATACTATGGTGAACTAGCTGTAGTATTACATAGTTCTGTGATTCACAATTTAATTCTGTTTATAAAAGAAACTCTACACATTATGAATAAAACTCCAAGCGTCAACAGAAATTCAAATTCATTCCCCCTTCGTTTATTCAAATAGTTATTTTATTTTTAAATTTAATGTTTTATAATTTCCTAACAACTTCCTGTGTGATAATAAATGAAATTTATTTATCTGAATCCTTTAACGTTTATAAGTAAACGAGATAACCACAGAATATCTGTTTGCCTGTGATTTTGGCTCCTCCATCTGTTCTTGGCTTCTCCCACTTCAGATCAGCATAGGTTTTTCCAACTTGTACAACTTTCAGGTTTTCAGGAGATGATGGTACATCTAGTTACAGAAAGAGCACAGTATATATAGGTGTGACATTCATGAATAATGTTACAAGTTTAAAAACAAATGCATATTTACACTGACACCTGGCGATGACTGAAGAAGATCGAAACGTTGTTTGCTCCTCCACATAAGAATTTTCTCAACCCAAACCAGCTGTTTTTACATATATATTTTTCTCTACAAGTGAATTTTCTTGTCATCACTGATACATTGTTCAGTTAGAACATTTGTTCTAAGATGTGTTAGTTTTACCAGAGGTGAAAGAGTTAATTACAATCTAAATGTACTGACCTTATAAAGCACAGTATTATAATTTCTACATATTTCTATGTTCCGATATCTTTTACATAAATCAAATGTTACCTTTGTTATTTCCAATAAATATGTTTTTAACTTTAAAAATAACATACTTTTTGTGTGTCATATTAAA